>NW_026900545.1:0-15002 GCF_033783945.1 Neopsephotus bourkii | reverse complement strand
CAGAAATTCCCCCCCCCATGATGGCTCCATCCAGGCACAGCCCCGGAGCGGTGCCTTTGTGTGCTTCCTGCTGCCTCCTTTTGGGTTGAAATCCTGGGATTTTGGCTTTGTTGGGATTTGGTAGCGAATCCCGGTCCCCCCCCCCCAAAATCCCTGCTCCTTTTGGGATGCTTTTCCCCTTTTCCTGCTGTTTTGGGAGCCTTTGCTACCTGCAGCATGGATGGAGGCAGAAACCCCCTCGGTTTGCATGGAAAATCCCCCAAAACGCCATCATTTTGGGTTCATTTCAGCCGATTTGGGGCAAAAATCCCTTTCTGGGCATCATTTGGGGATGTTTCCACCTGAAAATCCACATTTGGGGATGGAAGGGGTGGGATTTGGGCATCAAATCACCCCCATTTGGCTCCATCAGAGCAGGATTCCTGATGTTTAACCTCATTTCCAAGCTGTGCTTTTCCCACCCTCTGGAATGCCGGTGCTTTCACCCATGGGGTTTTCCCTCTTCCAGCTGCTTTTCCATGTTAAAAATGGGGTTTTCTGGCAAAATTGGGGTCCGGGGGGGGATTTGCTGGTTTGGGGATGAGCTCTTGGGAATCCTCAAGGAACGGCGCCCACCAGCTCCTTATCCCATGCTGCAAATGCAACGGGATTGCACCCCATGAGAACCCCGCTTGGCTTCTCCTTACCCCATTCCCACCTGGATTTGGGTTAGGGTTAGGGTTAGGGTTAGGGTTACCACCCAAATGGGTTGTGGATCCATAGGGAAACCTATGGGAACCACCCAAATGGGTTGTGGATCCATAGGGAAACCTATGGAAACCATCAAAATCCATAGGGAAACCTATGGGAACCACCCAAATGGGTTGTGGATCCATAGGGAAACCTATGGGAACCACCCAAATGGGTTGTGAATCCATAGGGAAACCTATGGGAACCACCCAAATGGGTTGTGAATCCATAGGGAAACCTATGGAAACCCATCAAAATGGGTTGTGGATCCATAGGGAATCCTATGGAAACCACCCAAATGGGTTGTGAATCCATAGGGAAACCTATGGAAACCCATCAAAATGGGTTGTGGATCCATAGGGAATCCTATGGAAACCACCCAAATGGGTTGTGAATCCATAGGGAAACCTATGGAAACCACCCAAATGGGTTGTGAATCCATAGGGAAACCTATGGGAACCACCCAAATGGGTTGTGGATCCATAGGGAAACCTATGGGAACCACCCAAATGGGTTGTGAATCCATAGGGAAACCTATGGGAACCACCCAAATGGGTTGTGAATCCATAGGGAAACCTATGGAAACCCATCAAAATGGGTTGTGGTTAGGGAACTATGGACCCAAATGGGTTGTGAATCCATAGGGAAACCTATGGGAACCACCCAAATGGGTTGTGGATCCATAGGGAAACCTATGGAAACCACCCAAATGGGTTGTGAATCCATAGGGAAACCTATGGAAACCACCCAAATGGGTTGTGAATCCATAGGGAAACCTATGGAAACCACCAAAGTGGGTTGTGAATCCATAGGGAAACCTATGGAAAACCATCAAAATCCATAGGGAAACCTATGCAAACCACCCAAATGGGTTGTGAATCCATAGGGAAAGCTATGGAAACCACCCAAATGGGTTGTGGATCCATAGGGAAACCTATGGGAACCACCCAAGTGGGTTGTGAATCCATAGGGAAACCTATGGAAACCACCAAAATGGTTTGTGAATCCATAGGGAAACCTATGGAAAACCATCAAAATCCATAGGGAAACCTATGGAAAACCACCCAAGTGGGTTGTGGATCCATAGGGAAACCCATGGTGAATCCATAGGTTCACCCTTTCGTCCCACCCATTCCTTCTGAAAATGAAGGAATTTTGGGCCTAATTCCTGGTTTTTGGCTATTTTGATCAGGGCCAACACAGGATGGGAAAATTGGGTTTAAAATAAGAAATTGTAGGGAATTTTAGGGAATTTTTGGGGCATTCCATGCTTTTCCATGTTCTGCCCATGGAGGGCTGCTCCCACCTTGGTTGGGCTCCATGCGGATGAGGAGCACTGGCAGCAGGGAGGCCGCCCTTGACGTCGGCCTGGGTTTTCCAGGTGAGATCCCAAGATCCCAGCTGGAATCCCACGATGGCGTCGCCGGCCCTCAGCCCCGATTCCTCTTCCCATGAAGGCCTCTCCTCCATCCACTCGGCTCCCGCCTGTTCCCCCACGTCCGACTCGGAGAACCTCAGCCCCGATGAGCTGGAGCTGTTGGCAAAGCTGGAGGAGCAGAACCGGTGAGTTCCCAATGGAATCCCACCCATTCCCATTCCTTATCCCGGCCTTTCCCAAGCGTTTCCCATCCCAATGATGTCCCGAACCCAATGGGGGTGGAATTCCATCCCCAAGCATCCCCAATGGGAATCGTCTCCAAGGTGGTTTTCCCCTATGGAAGGAGCTCTTCCGACCCAACGGGGATGGAATTCCATCCTCGAGCATCCCCAATGGGAATCATCTCCAAGGTGGTTTTCCCCTATGGAAGGAGCTCTTCCGACCCAACGGGGATGGAATTCCATCCCCAAGCATCCCCAATGGGAATCATCTCCAAGGTGGTTTTCCCCTATGGAAGGAGCTCTTCCAACCCAATGGGGATGGAATTCCATCCTCAAGCAGCCCCAATGGGAATCATCTCCAAGCTGGTTTTCCCCTATGGAAGGAGCTCTTCCGACCCAACGGGGATGGAATTCCATCCTCAAGCATCCCCAATGGGAATCATCTCCAAGCTGGTTTTCCCCTATGGAAGGAGCTCTTCCAACCCAACGGGGATGGAATTCCATCCCCAAGCATCCCCAATGGGAATCATCTCCAAGCTGGTTTTCCCCTATGGAAGGAGCTCTTCCAATTGGGAAAAGGGGATATTGGGAAGGAGGTGGCTGTTTGGAAAGGGGTAAATAAGGAATGGTCCCATTCTAGGACTGGGATCCCAGCTGCTCCTATGGGAAAAGGAGGTTTGGAGGAGCCTCGTGTCCTCCTTTGGGATGCTCTGTGGGAATAGCGCCTTTTTGGGGATGGCTTTGATGGGATCGCCTCTTCTGTGGTGCTGTTTTGTGGGAATACCTCCATTTCTGGGATGGGATTGTGGGAATCGTCTCCTTTGAGGCTGTTTTATGGGAATACATCCATTTTGGGGTAGTTTTGCTGGAATCTTCTCTTCTTTGGGTTGTTTTGGGGAATTCCTCTGTTTCTGGGATGGTTTTGATGGAATCTCTTCTCCTTTGGGTCATTTTGTGGGAATCCCTCCATTTCTGGGATAATTTTGATGGAATCTCCTCGTCTTTGGGTTATTTTGGGGAATTCCTCTGTTTCTGGCGTGGTTTTGATGGAATCTCTTGTCCTTCGGGCTATTTTGTGGGAATCTCTCCATTTCTGGGATAATTTTGCTGGAATCTCTTCTCCTTTGGGTTATTTTTGGGAATACTTCCATTTCTGGGATAATTTTGATGGAATCTCCTCGTCTTTGGGTTATTTTTGGGAATTCCTCTGTTTCTGGGATGGTTTTGATGGAATCTCCTCTCTTTGGGTCATTTTGTGGGAATCCCTCAATTTTGGGGATAATTTTGATGGGATCTCTTCTTCTTTGGGTCATTTTGTGAGAATCCCTCTATTTTTCAGATAATTTTGATGGAATCTCCTCTCTTTTGGGTCATTTTGTGAGAATCCCTCCATTTTTGGGATAATTTTGATGGAATCTCCTCTTCTTTGGGGTCATTTTGTGAGAATCCCTCCATTTTTGGGATAATTTTGATGGAATCGCCTCTCTTTTGGTCATTTTGTTGGAATTCCTCTATTTCTGGGATAATTTTGATGGAGTTGCCTCTCTTTGGGTTATTTTGTGGGAATTCCTCCATTTTTGGGATAATTTTGATGGAATCTCCTCTTCTTTGGGGTCATTTTGTGGGAATTCCTCCATTTTTGGGATAATTTTGATGGAATCTCCTCTCCTTTGGGTCATTTTGTGGGAATCCCTCCATTTTTGGGATAATTTTGATGGAATCTCCTCTCTTTGGGTCATTTTGTGGGAATTCCTCCATTTTTGGGATAATTTTGATGGAATCTCCTCTTCTTTGGGTCATTTTGTGGGAATTCCTCCATTTTTGGGATAATTTTGATGGAATCTCCTCTTCTTTGGGTCATTTTGTGGGAATCCCTCAGTTTTGGGGATAATTTTGATGGAATCTCCTCTCCTTTGGGTCATTTTGTGGTCCACCCCCCCTCCCCCCCAACCCCATCCCTCCCCTTCCCTTGTCTCCCATTGGATCTGCTTTGTGCCCATCCCTGCTTCCCGCAGGCTCCTGGAGGCCGACTCCAAATCCCTGCGCTCCATGAACGGCTCCCGCCGGAACAGCGGCTCCTCACTGGTCTCCAGCTCCTCGGCCTCCTCCAACCTGAGCCACCTGGAAGAGGACACCTGGATCCTATGGGGCCGCATCGTCAACGAATGGGACGAGTGGCGGAGGAAGAAGGAGAAGCTGCTGAAGGTGATGATGCGCCCATCGCCGCATCCTCAATCACACCGTATCCCAGTATCCCAGTATGGTAGAGGTTGGAAGGGACCCCAAAAGCTCATCCAGTCCAATCCCCCTATGGAGCAGGAACACCTGGATAAGGTCACACAGGAACGTGTCCAGGTGGGGTTTGGATGTCTCCATAGAAGGAGACCCCACAACCTCCCTGGGCAGCCTGGTCCAGTGTTCCATCACCCTCACTGAGAAGAGGTTTAAGTGGGACCTCTTGTGTTCCAGTTTGCACCCATTGCCCCTTGTCCTATCATTGGTTGCCACTGGGAAGAGCCTGGCTCCATCCTCGTGCCACTCCCCCTTTATATATTGATATACACTGATAAGGTCACCCCTCAGTCTCCTCCATAGAGACCCAGCTCCCTCAGTCTGTCCTCATAAGGGAGATGCTCCACTCCCTTCATCATCCCAGTTGCCCTGCGCTGGACTCTCTCCAGCAGGTCCCTGTCCTTAAACTGGACCCAGTATTCCATATGGGGTCTCACCAGGGCAGAGTAGAGGGGAACGGGGACCTCTCTCGCCCTACTAACCACCCCCTTCTAATACACCCCAGGATGCCATTGGCCTGCTTGGCCACAAGGGCACGGTGTTGGCTCATGGTCATCACCAGGACCCCCAGTTCCCTGTCCCCTACACTGGTCTCTAAGAGGTCGTTCCCCAGTCTATACTGGAACCTGGGGTTGTTCCTGCCCTGATGCAGGACTCTACACTTTCCCTTGTTATATCCCATCCAGTTATTCCCTAACCCATCTCTCCAGCCTGTCCAGGATGGCAGCACAGCCTCTGGTGCATCAGCCATTCCTCCCAGTTTAGTGCCATTGCAAACCCGCTGACAGCACACTCAATCCCCCATCTAAATCATTGATGAGTATATTCAATACTGGTCCCAGTACCAACCCTTGGGGCACTCCAGTAGGTACAGGCCTCCAACTGGCCTCCACCTCCCTGCCTTGTGTCCTTCATCCCAAGCTCACAATCCCATCCCTCCCCTTAGGAGCTCATCCGGAAAGGGATCCCCCATCACTTCCGAGCCATCGTCTGGCAGCTGCTGTGCAGCGCCACCGAGATGCCGGTCAAGCACCAGTACTCGGAGCTGCTCAAGAGGTCCTCGCCGTGCGAGAGGCTCATCCGTCGCGACATCGCCCGCACCTACCCCGAGCACGACTTCTTCAAGGGCCAGGATAGCCTGGGCCAGGAGGTGCTCTTCAACGTCATGAAGGTACCGTCCCGTCCGGGCCTTGGGGGCTCATCCCTTGGGATGGGGTTTGGGGGGGCATTGATGCGGAGCCGTCGCTTCCTGCGCCCAGGAGCTCAATCCCAAAGCTCCGGTTTCATGGATGGAGGAACGATCCTTTTCCCATTGGGTTTCCCTCTGTGGGAATCCCTCTATTTTGGGGATAATTTTGATGGAATCTCCTCTCTTTGGGTCATTTTGTGGGATTTTTCCCTCTGGATTAAGGATCCTACACTCAATAGTTTTCCCATTGGGTTTCCCTCTGTGGGAATCCCTCTATTTTTCAGACAATTTTGATGGAATCTCCTCTTCTTTGGGTCATTTTGTGGGAATCCCTCTATTTTTCTATAATTTTGATGGAATCTCCTCTCTTTGGGTCATTTTGTGGGAATTCCTCCATTTCTGGGATAATTTTGATGGAATCTCCTCTCTTTGGGTCATTTTGTGGGAATCCCTCTATTTTTCGATAATTTTGGTGGAATCTCCTCTCTTTGGGTCATTTTGTGGGAATCCCTCCAGTTTTGGGATAATTTTGATGGAATCTCCTCTCTTTGGGACATTTTGTGGGATTTTTCCCTCTGGATTAAGGAACCAACACTCAAGTTTCCCATTGGGTTTCCTCTGGATTAAGGAACCAACACTCAATAGTTTCCCATTGGGTTTCCCTCTGGATTAAGGAACCAACACTCAATAGTTTCCCATTGGTTTCCCTCTGGATTAAGGAACCAACACTCAATAGTTTCCCATTGGGTTTCCATCTGGATTAAGGAACCAACACTCAATAGTTTCCCATTGGGTTCCCCTCTGTGGGAATTCCTCTATTTTGGGGATAATTTTGATGGAATCTCCTCTCTTTGGGTTATTTTGTGGGAATCCCTCCAGTTTTTGGATAATTTTGATGGAATCTCCTCTCCTTTGGTTCATTTTGTGGGAATCCCTCCAGTTTTTGGATAATTTTGATGGAATCTCCTCTCCTTTGGTTCATTTTGTGGGAATCCCTCCAGTTTTTGGATAATTTTGATGGAATCTCCTCTTCTTTGGGTCATTTTGTGGGAATTCCTCCATTTCTGGGATAATTTTGATGGAATCTCCTCTCCTTTGGGTCATTTTGTGGGATTTTTCCCTCTGGATTAAGGAACCAACACTCAATAGTTTCCCATTGGGTTCCCCTCTGGATTAAGGATGCAGTTTGGGCTTTGGGGATCTCATCCCAACAGGAGGTGGTGTGAACCACATCCAAAGCTCTTGTCCAGCATGGGAATGGGCTTTCCATTGAGGATTAAGGCTTCCAACCACAGGGAATGTGGAGGCCAAGGCCCATTGATGGGGAGGATCGGGAACTAGGGAATCCTGCAATGAACCAGGGTGGGAAAGAGCTTCAAGCTCATCAGATCCCACCTTCATCCAAGGCCTGGCATTCCCCCCCAACCCAGTGTCATCGGGATACCCTCATCCCCATCAACAGACCCACCAATCCCTGAGCGGATGTGACCCCATTCCCACGCCCCTATGGAGCAGAGCACCCCATGCTTTCCCTCCTTCCCAGGCCTATTCCCTGGTGGACCGCGAGGTTGGCTACTGCCAGGGCAGCGCCTTCATCGTGGGACTGCTGCTCATGCAGGTGGGTGCTGGGTTCCGGGGCTCCCATCCCGCTGTCCCAGCGCCGGGGCCGGTGGGATTCGTGTCCCGTTGGCTCTGCAGATGCCCGAGGAAGAGGCCTTCTGCGTGTTCGTGCGGCTCATGCAGGAGTACCGCCTGCGGGAGCTCTTCAAGCCCAGCATGGCCCAGCTGGGGCTCTGCATCTTCCAGTTCGAGTCCTTGCTGCAGGTGGGCACCAGCGGCAGGGGGTAGCTGGGGGGGAGACCATGGGGACCATGCATGAGATACCCAAAGGAACCATCCATGAGATGCTCCATGGACCACCCATAAGCCTATGGGCACCATGGGGACCATACATGAGACCATTGGGACCATCTATAAGATGCTCCATGGGGACCATCCATGAGCCTAAGAGTACCATGGGGACCATGCATGAGATGCTGCATGGGCCATGCATGAGATGCTCCATGGACCATGCATGAGATGCTGCATGGACCATGCATGAGATGCTCCGTGGACCATGCATGAGATGCTCCATGGGCCATGCATGAGATGCTCCATGGGCCATGCATGAGATGCTCCGTGGACCATGCATGAGATGCTCCATGGACCATGCATGAGATGCTCCATGGACCATGCATGAGATGCTTCATGGACCATGCATGAGATACCCAAAGGAACCATCCATGAGATGCTCCATGGACCATGCATGAGATACCCAAAGGAACCATCCATGAGATGCTCCATGGACCATGCATGAGATACCCAAAGGAACCATCCATGAGATGCTCCATGGACCATGCATGAGATGCTCCATGGGCCATCCATGAGACGCTGCATGGACCATGCATGAGATGCTCCATGGACCATGCATGAGGTACCCAAAGGAACCATCCATGAGATGCTCCATGGACCATCTATCAGCCTATGGCACCATGAGGACCATACTTGAGACCATTGGAACCATCTATGAGTTGCTCCATGGGGACCATCCATGAGATGCTTCATGGACCATGCATGAGATGCTCCATGGACCATGCTTGAGATACCCAAAGGAACCAGCCATGAGATGCTCCATGGACCATGCATGAGATGCTCCATGGACCATGCATGAGATGCTCCATGGACCATGCATGAGATGCTCCATGGGGACCATCCATGAGATGCTTCATGGATCATCCATGAGCCTATGGGCACCATGTGGACCATCCATGAGACATCCAAAGGGACCGTCCATGAGATGCTCCATGGACCATTTATGAGCCTATGGGCACCATGTGGACCATCCATGAGACATCCAAAGGGACCGTCCATGAGATGCTCCATGGACCATGTATGAGCCTATGGGCACCATGGGGACCATCCATGAGACATCCAAAGGGACCATCCATGAGATACCCCAAGGCCCATCCATGGATGCTCTGAGGAGCATCCATGACTCCTAAAGGGGGGCATCAATGGGACCCAAAGGACACTTTGGGGGTATCCATGAGAGCCCCATGAGATGCTCCATGGATCATCCATGGGCCTGTGGGCACCGTGGGGACCATCCATGAGACATCCAAAGGGACCATCCATGAGATACCCCAAGGCCCATCCATGGATGCTCTGAGGAGCATCCATGACTCCTAAAGGGGGGCATCAATGGGACCCAAAGGACACCTTGGGGGTACCCATGAGAGCCCCATGAGATGCTCCATGGATCACCCGTGGGCCTGTGGGCACCGTGGGGACCACAGTTGGGTCCCTCGTGGTGGTCTCATCTCATGGGGCATCACCAGGGCCCATCCACATCACAGGGCTCCCTCCTGGAGCTGGCCAAGCCTCGGGAACCAGGATTGACCCTGGGAACCATCCCCCATTCCCGGTATTCCTCCATCCCCCATTCCCAGTTTCCTCCATCCCCCATTCCCAGTTTCCTCCATCCCCCATTCCCAGTTTCCTCCATCCCCCATTCCCAGTTCCCCCACCCCCATTCCCGGTATTCCTCCATCCCCCATTCCCAGTTCCTCCATCCCCCATTCCCAGTTCCCCCACCCCCATTCCCGGTATTCCTCATCCCCCATTCCCGGTTTCCTCCATCCCCCATTCCCAGTTTCCTCCATCCCCATTCCCGGTATTCCTCCATCCCCCATTCCAGTTTCCTCCATCCCCCATTCCCAGTTTCCTCCATCCCCATTCCCAGTTTCCCCCACCCCCATTCCCAGTTTCTCCACCCCCATTCCCAGTTTCCTCCATCCCCCATTCCCAGTTTCCTCCATCCCCCATTCCCGGTTTCCTCCATCCCCCATTCCCGGTATTCCTCCATCCCCCATTCCCGGTTTCCTCCATCCCCCATTCCCAGTTCCCCCACCCCCATTCCCAGTTTCTCCACCCCCATTCCCAGTTTCCTCCATCCCCATTCCCAGTTTCCTCCATCCCCCATTCCCAGTTCCCCCACCCCCATTCCCAGTTTTCCCCTCCACCCCCATTCCCAGTTTCCTCCATCCCCATTCCCAGTTTCCTCCATCCCCATTCCCAGTTTCCCCCACCCCCATTCCCGGTATTCCTCCATCCCCCATTCCCAGTTCCCCCACCCCCATTCCCAGTTTCTCCACCCCCATTCCCAGTTTCTCCATCCCCATTCCCAGTTTCCCCACCCCCGTTCCCGGTATTCCTCATCCCCCATTCCCAGTTCCCCCACCCCCATTCCCAGTTTCTCCACCCCCATTCCCAGTTTCCTCCATCCCCATTCTCAGTTTCCTCCATCCCCATTCCCGGTATTCCTCCATCCCCCATTCCCAGTTCCCCCACCCCCATTCCCAGTTTCTCAATCCCCATTCCCAGTTTCCTCCACCCCCATTCCCAGTTCCCCCACCCCATTCCCAGTTTCTTCCACCCATTCCCAGTTCTCCACCCCCATTCCCAGTTTCCCCACCCCCATCCCAGTTTCTCACTCCCATTCCCAGTTTCCCCCACCCCGTTCGGTTCCGTCCCACCCCCATTCCCAGTTTCCTCCATCCCCATTCCCAGTTTCCTCCATTCCCATTCCCAGTTTCTCCACCCCCATTCCCAATTTTCCTCCATCCCCATTCCCAGTTTCTCCATCCCCATTCCCAGTTCCTCCATCCCCATTCCCAGTTCCTCCAACCCCATTCCCAGTTTCCTCCATCCTCATTCCCAGTTCCTCCACCCCCATTCCCAGTTCCTCCACCCCCATTCCCAGTTCCTCCATCCCCCATTCCCAGTTTCTCAATCCCCATTCCCAGTTTCCTCCACCCCCATTCCCAGTTCCCCACCCCCATTCCCAGTTCCCCCACCCCATTCCCAGTTCCCCACCCCCATTCCCAGTTCTTCTCTCCAGTCTTCACCCCCATTCCACTCATCCATTCCCAGTTCCCCCACCCCATTCCCACTCCTTCCATTCCCAGTTCCTCCAGTCTTCCCAGTTCCCCCACCCCATCCCCAGCCCCCCACCCCATTCCCAGTTCCCCCACCCCATTCCCAGTCTCCTCCCCGCAGGAGCAGCTGCCGGATCTCAACAGCCACTTCCGCTCCCAGAGCTTCCTCACCTCCATGTACGCCTCCTCCTGGTTCCTCACCCTCTTCCTCACCACCTTCCCCCTGCCCGTGGCCACGCGCGTCTTCGACATCTTCATGGACGAGGTGAAGCCCATGGGGCCGAATGGGATCCCCATGGGGCCGGGAATGGGATCCCCATGGGGCCGAATGGGATCCCCATAGGGACGGGAATGGGATCCCCATGGGGCCGAATGGGATCCCCATGGGGCTGGGAATGGGATCCCCATAGGGACGGGAATGGGATCCCCTGGGATCCCCATGGAACTGGGAATGGGATCCCCATGGGGCCGGGAATGGGATCCCCATGGAGCCGGGAATGGGATCCCCATGGAGCCGGGAATGGGATCCCCATGGGGCCGGGAATGGGATCCCCATGGGGCCGAATGGGATCCCCATGGGGCAGGGAATGGGATCCCCATGGGGCCGGGAATGGGATCCCCATGGGGCCGGGAATGGGATCCCCATGGGGCCGGGAATGGGATCCCCATGGAGCTGGGAATGGGATCCCCATGGAGCCGGGAATGGGATCCCCATGGGGCCGGGAATGGGATCCCCATGGGGCCGGGAATGGGATCCCCATGGGGCAGGGAATGGGATCCCCATGGAGCCGGGAATGGGATCCCCGGGTTGGGGGGTGGGTTGTGGGGCTGGGAATGGGATCCCATGGAGCCGGGAATGGGATCCATGGGGCCGGGAATGGGATCCATGGAGCCGGGAATGGGATCCATGGGGCAGGGAATGGGATCCCCATGGGGCCGGGAATGGGATCCCCATGGGGCCGGGAATGGGATCCCCTGGGGCTGGGAATGGGATCCCCATGGGGCCGGGAATGGGATCCCCATGGGGCCGGGAATGGGATCCCCATGGGGCTGGGAATGGGATCCCCATGGGGCCGGGAATGGGATCCCCATGGGGCGGGGAATGGGATCCCCATGGGGCTGGGAATGGGATCCCCATGGGGCAGGGAATGGGATCCCCATGGGGCAGGGAATGGGATCCCCATGGGGCCGGGAATGGGATCCCCATGGAGCCGGGAATGGGATCCCCATGGGGCTGGGAATGGGATCCCCATGGGGCCGGGAATGGGATCCCCATGGGGCTGGGAATGGGATCCCCATGGGGCCGGGAATGGGATCCCCATGGAGCAGGGAATGGGATCCCCATGGGGCCGGGAATGAGATCCCCATGGGGCCGGGAATGGGATCCCCATGGGGCAGGGAATGGGATCCCCATGGGGCTGGGAATGGGATCCCCATGGGGCCGGGAATGGGATCCCCATGGGGCCGGGAATGGGATCCCCATGGGGCCGGGAATGGGATCCCCATGGGGCCGGGAATGGGATCTATGGGGCTGGGAATGGGATCTATGGGGCTGGGAATGGGATCTATGGGGCTGGGAATGGGATCTATGGGGATGGGAATGGGATCTATGGGGCTGGGAATGGGATCTATGGGGCTGGGAATGGGATCTATGGGGATGGGAATGGGATCCCCATGGGGCCGGGAATGGGTCCCCCGGGATCCCCATGGGGCCGGGAATGGGATCCCCATGGAGCTGGGAGTGGGACCCCATGGGGCCGGGAATGGGATCCCCATGGGGCCGGGAATGGGATCCCCATGGGGCTGGGAATGGGATCCCCATGGGGCAGGGAATGGGATCCCCATGGAGCCGGGAATGGGATCCCCATGGAGCCGGGAATGGGATCCCCATGGGGCCGAATGGGATCCCCATGGGGCCGGGAATGGGATCCCCATGGGGCCGGGAATGGGATCTATGGGGCCGGGAATGGGATCCCCATGGGGATGGGAATGGGATCCCATGGGGCCGGGAATGGGATCCCCATGGGGCTGGGAATGGGACCTATGGGGCTGGGAACTGAATCTATGGGGCTGGGAATGGGATCTATGGGGCTGGGAATGGGATCTATGGGGCTGGGAATGGGATCTATGGGGCTGGGAATGGGATCTATGGGGCTGGGAATGGGATCCCATGGGGCCGAATGGGATCTCATGGGGCTGGGAATGGGATCTATGGATCCGGGAATGGGAGCCCATGGGGCCGGGAATGGGATCTCATGGGGCTGGGAATGGGATCTATGGGGCTGGGAATGGGATCTCTGGGGCTGGGAATGGGATCTATGGGGCTGGGAATGGGATCCCCATGGGGCTGGGAAGGGATCCCCATGGGGCCGGGAATGGGATCTATGGGGCCGGAATGGGATCCTATGGGGCTGGGAATGGGACCTATGGGGCTGGGAATGGGACCTATGGGGCCGGGAATGGGATCCCCATGGGGCCGGGAATGGGATCCCCATGGGGCCGAATGGGATCCCCATGGAGCCGGGAATGGGATCCCCCGGGATCCCCATGGGGCCGGGAATGGGATCCCCATGGAGCTGGGAATGGGATCCCCATGGGGCCGGGAATGGGATCCCCATGGAGCTGGGAATGGGATCCCATGGGGCTGGGAATGGGATCCCCATGGGGCTGGGAATGGGATCCCCATGGAGCTGGGAATGGGATCCCCATGGGGCTGGGAATGGGATCTATGGGGCTGGGAATGGGATCTATGGGGCTGGGAATGGGATCTATGGGGCTGGGAATGGGATCTATGGGGCTGGGACTGGGATCTATGGGGCTGGGAATGGGATCCCCATGGGGCCGGGAATGGGATCCCCATGGGGCTGGGAATGGGATCCCCATGGGGCTGGGAATGGGGTCTATGGGGCTGAATGGGATCCCCATGGGGATGGGATTGGAGCTATGGGGATGGGAATGGGATCTATGGGGCTGGGAATGGCTCTCATGGGGCTGGGAATGGGATCCATGGGGCTGGGAATGGGGTCCCTATGGGGCCGAATGGATTCTATGGGGATGGGAATTGGATCTATGGGGCTGGGAATTGGATCTATGGGGCTGGGAATTGGATCTATGGGGCTGGGAATGGGATCCCATGGAGCTGGGAATGGGATCCCATGGGGCTGAATGGGATCCCATGGGGCTGGGAATGGGATCTATGGGGCTGGAACCTGGATCTATGGGCCGGGAATGGGATCCCCATGGGGATGGGAATGGGATCTATGGGGCTGGGAATGGGATCTATGGGGCTGGGAATGGGATCTATGGGGCTGGGAATGGGATCTCATGGGGCTGGGAATGGGATCTCATGGACCTGGGATGGGATCCCCATGGAGCCGGGAATGGGATCCCCCATGGGGCGGGGAGGGATCAGGTGGGCAAGGGGACCTCATGGGGCTGGGAATGGGATCTCCATGGAGCCGGGAATGGGATCATGGGGCATGGGATCCATGGGGGCAGGGAATGGGATCCCCATGGGGCTGGGAATGGGATCCCACGGAGCCGGGGATGGGACTCTATGGGGCCGGGAATGGGATCTATGGGGCTGGGACGGATCTATGGGGCTGGGTTGGATCTATGGGGCGGGAATTGGATCTATGGGGTGGGAATGGGATCTCCATGGGGCTGAATGGGATCTCTATGGGGCTGGGAATGGGATCCATGGGGCTGGGAATGGGATCCCCATGGGGCAGGGAATGGGATCCCCATGGGGCTGGGAATGGGATCCCCATGGAGCCGGGAATGGATCCCCATGGGGCAGGGAATGGGATCCCCATGGGGCTGGGAATGGGATCCCCATGGGGCTGGGAATGGGATCCCCATGGGGCCGGGAATGGGATCCCCATGGGGCCGAATGGGATCCCCATGGACCTGGGAATGGGCTCCCCTGGGATCCCCATGGACCTGGGAATGGGCTCCCCTGGGATCCCCATGGAGCCGGGAATGGGATCCCCATGGGGCTGGGAATGGGATCCCCATGGAGCCGGGAATGGGATCCCCATGGGGCCGGGAATGGGATCCCCATAGAGCCGGGAATGGGATCCCCATGGAGCCGGGAATGGGATCACCATGGGGCAGGGAATGGGATCCCCATGGGGCTGGGAATGGGATCCCCATGGGGCCGGGAATGGGATCCCCATGGGGCCGGGAATGGGATCCCCATGGGGCCGAATGGGATC
>NW_026900544.1:0-15152 GCF_033783945.1 Neopsephotus bourkii | reverse complement strand
CAGACTGACAGTCGAGGAGATGCACTGGAGGAGGGTAGAAAAGGATTTCTGTGTGGTTTTGAATGTCTTTCTTCCCCATTGGGTACTGGGATAAAACCGAGGTTTGTGAAGTGAGAAAATCAGTATAAGAGAGGGAGAAATAACCCTCAATCAAATTTTGGAAAGAAGAAAAATGTGTAACTCAAAGATCATTGAAAAGAACTACATGAAGGCAAAAAGAGCCACTAAGCATACCTGGGTGCACTAGTGCAGGGTGAATAATGCAGCTTGAAGTCCCAGAAGCAGACAGCTGGGTACTGCACTTGCTCCATCAGCTTTGTCAGGAGACGCAGGCCAGCAGCACCTTGGCTGTTCAGGAGGGAGGAGGACCCCAGATCCCACCTCCCACCAGCACTCAGGCTCTTTGCACCCGTACTTAAATTCACAGCAGAGCAGAGGCTCAGATATGACTTGTCCCCATTTACCACAAGGGCTTTGTTGACCAACAGACTGTCACAGCTTTATTTCACAGAACCCCAGCCTGGTTTGAGTTGGAAGGGACACTTAAAGCTCCTCCAGCTCCAACCCCAACCCCTTCCACTGGAGCAGCTTGCTCCAAGCCCCTGTGTCCAACCTGGCCTTGAGCACTGCCAGGGATGGGGCAGCCACAGCTTCTCTGGGCACCCTGTGCCAGCGCCTCAGCACCCTCACAGGGAAGAGCTTCTGCCTAAGAGCTCAGCTCAGTCTCGCTCGGGCAGGTTCAAGCCATTCCCCTTGGCCTGTCCCTACAGGCCCTTGCCCCAAGACCCTCTCCAGGTTTCCTGTAGGCCACATCAAACACTGGAAGCTTCTCTGAGGTCTCCAAGCAGCTCCTCTTCTCCAGGATGAACAGCCCCAGTGTTCTCAATACTGGCTCCATATGGGAGGTGCTCCAGCCCCTGAGCATCCTCGTTGCCTCTTCTTTAGAGGCTGTGGCAGCTCCATGTCCTCCTTTTGTTGCAGACACCAGAGCTGTGTAAAATCCTCTTGACCTTCTCTGACTTCATCATTGTGAAAATGCTTATCAAGGAAGCAATGGAGAGAGTGGTCAGTGCCTTACCTCAAGGCTGAGCCTCCTTTTTGTGGGCACTGCCTTCATTTAGCACAATTTAGACACACAACACCACGGCGCTGTCTAAAACCTGCTATTAAGCTGACTCTTATTTGAATAAATTATTGAAGGCTCAGGCCATGCTTAAAACCACCTGAAGCTGTTTGTAGAGAATCATTCATTGTGCTGGTTCTCCACACCCTGCACTTGCTGTGTGATCTCCTTATCTGTAATAATGACCAACAGTGAGCAATAATGACCAATAATGGCCAGTAATGCTCAATTCCATAATCACATATTCCACATATTCCTCCCTTACCTCCACAGTACTGAAGAGCTCCAAATGTGCTTTCAAACCCTGCAGAGACGTGGCAGCAGCTTTCGCTCCCACAGCCTCCTGAGAGCCCCCTTCACCTCCTTGTTCCTCAGGCTGTAGATGAGGGGGTTGAGGGTTGGGGTGAGGATGGAGTAACACACCGACACCAGCTTGGCCTGATCCCATGAGGATGCCTCATGAGGCTGGACATAGGTGAAGACCCCGGGTGCGTAGAGGATGGTGATGGCAGCCAAGTGGGAGGCGCAGGTAGAGAAGACCTTCATCCTCCTCGTGGCCAAAGGGATCTGCAGGACGGTGTGGAGGATGTAGGTGTAGGACACCAGGATCATCAGGAGAGAGACCATGGCAGTAAACACGGTGTTGTAAAAAAGCAAGACCTCATTTGTGCTTGTGTCTGAGCAGGAGAGCTGCAGGAGGGTGGGCAGCTCACAGAAGAAGTGGTTGATGCTCCTGTTCTGACAGAAGGACAACCTCCCCGCCAGCGTGATGTGCACCAGGGAGGTGAGGAACCCCATGGTGTACACCAGCACCATCATGCCATAGCAACGTGCCCTGGTCATGGTAGTGGTGTAGAGCAGGGGCTTGCACACAGCCGTGTATCGGTCGTAAGCCATTACCCCAAGCAGGAAGCACTCACAGACAGCCAGAGCCATGAAAATAAACATCTGGGCAAAGCAACCCCAAAAGGAGATGTGGCTTCTCCCCATCAGGAAGGTCTCCAGAGCTTTGGGGATGAGAGCAGAGGAAAGGCAAAAATCCATGAAAGATAAGTGGGTCAGGAAGAAGTACATGGGGGTTTGGAGGTGGGGGTCAGTGTTGATCAGCAGGATCATCATCAGGTTCCCCAGCACCATTAAAACATACAGGGATAAGAAGATAGTGAAGATGGTGGTTTGTAGCTCTGGGGCATCAGAGAAACCCAAGAGGATGAAGCTGGAGAGAAGTGTGAGGTTTCCTGTATCCGTCATTTCAACAAGTTGATGGACTTGGATTGAAATGAAATGAATACACGCCTAAGAGAGAAATAATGTGGAAGTTTAGTTGGAGTTTAATCCATAAAGTAAATGCAATAGAAAATGCTGTCTTTGTAATGGTGTATTTCTGTCTGTAGCCCAAGACCTAAAGCCAAAGAGGTGAAAGAGCTCATTACACAGCCTGAAATTAAAAGAGAATAATTCTACCATGATTGATATACACTGCACTAATGATATGCTGAGATACATCATGTCTATCCAAGTGTAAGACATACAATCCAATACATACATCCCCAAAATGTGGCAAACAGAAAAGATCTTTTATTTTCTTCACTGATTTCTGGGAATTTTAAGGATTTTTTCTCTCTTTTTTTGTATTTTTCAGACTGAATCAATGCTCTTCTGTGGCTTCTTTAGTTGTGGTCCATGCTTTTTATCAGAACACAAAGCCATCTACCTGAAATTTGCTTTAAGCTCTAAGTTAATCTGCTTTTGAAGAAACCCACCCTGCATAATATTAAGGGAAAGCAGTGGTCTTGGCTCCAGCAGAGCTTTGCTGTGATTGCAGTGAGCGTTCTATGACCAACCCAAATATCCAGCTAAGGGTGTAAAATAATACCACATATAAACCAAAATTTTAAGGCTTTAGCTTGGATATTCTCATCTCCACCATTCAATTCCTCTGCAGACGAATGATTTAATGGAATATCAATCTATGAATGGCTACATAGCTCCTAAAATACCCCTAAATCTGTTGTAGATGGGATCAGGAATGTGGGATTTTGAAGCAAACCTACCCCCTACTAGAGCACTTGTCATCACATCACAGGCTATCATAGAATGGTTTGAGTCGAAGGGACCTTAAAAGTCATTTAGTCCCAACCTCCTGCCAAGAACCCCCACGCTGCATAAGGTTAAGGGAATACAGTGGTCCTGGCTCAAGCAGAGCTCTGCTTTGATTGCAGTCAGCTTCCTATGACCAACCCAAATATCTGCCTAAGGGTGTAAAACACGAAATATACCATATATAAACCAAAATTTTAAGGCTTTAGCTTGGATATTCTCATGCTAAAATATCGCTGAATCAGTTGCAGATGAGGTCAGGAACGTTGGTGCGTTTGAAGCAGATCTACCCTGTACTAGGGCACTTTTATTCACAACATGGGTTATCATAGGATGGTTCGGGCTGAAGGCAAATTAAAGCTCCGCCAGGCCCATCCCACTGCCATGGGCACCTTCCACTGGAGCAGCTTGCTCCAAGCCCCTGTGTCCAACCTGGCCTTGAGCACTGCCAGGGATGGGGCAGCCACAGCTTCTCTGGGCACCCTGTGCCAGCGCCTCAGCACCCTCACAGGGAAAAACTTCTTCCTTATCTCCAACCTGAATTTCCCTGTTTCACTTTAAACCCATCACCGCTTCCCCTATCTCTACAGCCCCTGATGAAGACTGAAATTAAACATGCCATCGAAAATGTGAGAGGTAGCATGCCCAGGGTCAAACTGAAACCATCACCCATCAAACCCTTTTGTACCTGCTTGGTTAAAGAGGAAGGTGGTGGTGGATGCAGTGCCTGCAGCTCCTTCTGGAGCCCATGCGATGGTTGAAGGAGAGATGCTTGGGAGCAGGATGCTCCAGGCTGGCTGGTGGAGGGGTTTTATCTCACAGGAGGCATTACCTCAGAGGCTTGTGTTGTGCAAACCGTTCTCCCAAAGGACCCTCCTCCATCGGATAATTAGTTTGACTTGATCAGCAAAATAACCTTTCAGTTCCTCTCTCCCCAAACTCCTTCTGGCTGCATCAACACCTCCAAGACCACTTCTCCTGCAGAGGCCTACCCAGGAAGACAGGCCCAGGACAGTTTCCTTTGTATTTCTCCATCTATCACACACCTCTTTCTTTCAGTGTTTCCCTGAGGAAGCCCTTTACATCCAGAGAGATCATCTAATATTGCATTGAAGGGAGCTGAAAACAAACACAACAAAGCATCCTCTATGTGGACGGTTTGTGCTGGTCATAGCGAGTCCTTTCCATCAGATGCATTTATTTCCATACACTTTACTAGTGATTGTACAACAGTCTGCTCACAATCATTGTTCTACATGGCTGCTTTGAGGATATAAAAGGATGAAGTCAGATTTCCCAGTCTTCGTCTGAAGAATCCTGAGTGCCAGTGTGTCCTGAAAGCTTCTCCTAGATGAAGAGATATTATAAAACCCTTAGGAGAAATATTAAATGATAACCTTGTCCCAGACATTTAGAAAACACAAAGGATGGGGCAAAGATGGGAGAAAACCGAGCTATGAAAGTGTGGGGAAGGACGAAATAGAAGTATACATGTGGCTTTAGGTGTTTTCAATGTAAACCTTGTTTTCTGCTGGAAGGCACCAGACTGACAGTCGAGGAGATGCACTGGAGGAGGGTAGAAAAGGATTTCTGTGTGGTTTTGAATGTCTTTCTTCCCCATTGGGTACTGGGATAAAACCAAGGTTTGTGAAGTGAGAAAATCAGTATAAGAGAGGGAGAAATAACCCTCAATCAAATTTTGGAAAGAAGAAAAATGTGTAACTCAAAGATCATTGAAAAGAACTACATGAAGGCAAAAAGAGCCACTAAGCATACCTGGGTGCACTAGTGCAGGGTGAATAATGCAGCTTGAAGTCCCAGAAGCAGACAGCTGGGTACTGCACTTGCTCCATCAGCTTTGTCAGGAGACGCAGGCCAGCAGCACCTTGGCTGTTCAGGGGGGAGGAGGACCCCAGATCCCCCCTCCCACCAACACTCAGGCTCTTTGCACCCGTACTTAAATTCACAGCAGAGCAGAGGCTCAGATATGACTTGTCCCCATTTACCACCAGGGCTTTGTTGACCAACAGACTGTCACAGCTTTATTTCACAGAACCCCAGCCTGGTTTGGGTTGGAAGGGACCTTAAAGCTCATCCGGTTCTAACCCCAACCCCTTCCACTGGAGCAGCTTGCTCCAAGCCCCTGTGTCCTTGAGCACTGCCAGGGATGGGGCAGCCACAGCTTCTCTGGGCACCCTGTGCCAGCGCCTCAGCACCCTCACAGGGAAGAGCTTCTGCCTAA
This sequence comes from Neopsephotus bourkii, assembly GCF_033783945.1. Lineage (NCBI taxonomy): Eukaryota > Metazoa > Chordata > Aves > Psittaciformes > Psittacidae > Neopsephotus > Neopsephotus bourkii. The sequence goes on along the minus strand of NW_026900544.1, from coordinate 9,687 downwards.
GAGCTCAGCTCAGTCTCCCCTCGGGCAGGTTCAAGGCATTCCCCTTGGCCTGTCCCTACACATCCGTGTCCAAAGCCCTCCTATTGGTTCCTTGTAGCCCCCTTTAGACATCGGAAGCTGCTCTGAAGTCTCCACGCAGCTCCTCCTCTCCACGCTGAACAGCCCCAATGTTCTCAGCCTGACTCCACATGGGAGGTGCTCCAGCCCCTGACAACTCTCGTTGCCTCCTCTGGACTTGCTCCAGCAGCCCCATGTCCTCATTTTGTTGCAGACACCAGAGCTGTATAAAATCCTCTTGGCCTTCTCTGACTTCATCATTGTGAAAATGCTTATCAAGGAGGCAATGGAGACAGTGGTCAGTGCCTCACCTCAAGGCTGAGCCTCCTTTTTGTGGGCACTGCTTTCATTTAGTACAATTTAGACACAAAACACCACGGCGCTGTCTCAAACCTGCTATTAAGGAGCTGACTTATATTTGAATAAATTATTGAAGGCTCAGGCCATGCTTAAAACCACCTGAAGCTGTTTGAAGAGAATCATTCATTGTGCTGGTTCTCCACACCCTGCACTTGCTGTGTGATCTCCTTATCTGTAATAATGACCAACAGTGAGCAATAATGACCAGTAGTGGCCAGTAATCATCAGTTCCATAACCACATATTCCACATATTCCTTCGTTTCCTCCACAGTACTGAAGAGCTCCAAATGTGCTTTCAAACCCTGCAGAGATGTGGCAGCAGCTTTCGCTCCCACAGCCTCCTGAGAGCCCCCTTCACCTCCTTGTTCCTCAGGCTGTAGATGAGGGGGTTGAGGGTTGGGGTGAGGATGGAGTAACACACCGACACCAGCTTGGCCTGATCCCATGAGGATGCCTCATGAGGCTGGACATGGGTGAAGACCCCGGGTGCATAGAAGATGGTGATGGCAGCCAAGTGGGAGGTGAAGGTAGAGAAAACCTTCATCCTTCTCGTGGCCAAAGGGATCTGCAGGACGGTGTGGAGGATGTAGGTGTAGGACACCAGGATCATCAGGAGAGAGACCACGGAGTTAAACACAATGTTGTAAAAAAGCAAGACCTCATTTGTGCTTGTGTCTGAGCAGGAGAGCTGCAGGAGGGTGGGCAGCTCACAGAAGAAGTGGTTGATGCTCCTGTTCTGACAGAAGGACAACCTCCCCGCCAGCGTGATGTGCACCAGGGAGGTGAGGAACCCGATGGTGTACACCAGCACCATCATGCCATAGTAACGCGCCCTGGTCATGGTAGTGGTGTAGAGCAGGGGCTTGCACACAGCCATGTATCGGTCGTAAGCCATTACCCCAAGAAGGAAGCACTCACAGACAATGAGAGCCACAAAAATATACATCTGGGCAAAGCAACCCCAAAAGGAGATGTGGCTTCTCCCCATCAGGAAGGTCTCCAGAGCTTTTGGGATGAGAGCAGAGGAAAGGCAAAAATCCATGCAAGATAAGTGGGTCAGGAAGAAGTACATGGGGATGTGGAGGTGGGGGTCAGTGTTGATCAGCAGGATCATCATCAGGTTCCCCACCACCATTAAAACATACAGGGATAAGAAGATAGTGAAGATGCTGGTTTGTAGCTTTGGGGCATCAGAGAAACCCAAGAGGATGAAGCTGGAGAAAAGCGTGAGGTTTCCTGTATCCGTCATTTCAACAAGTTGATGGACTTGGATTGAAATGAAATGAATACACCCCTAAGAGAGAAATAATGTGGAAGTTTAGTTGGAGTTTAATCCATAAAGTAAATGCAATAGAAAATGCTGTCTTTGTAATGGTATATTTCTGTCTGTAGCCCAAGACCTAAAGCCAAAGAGGTGAAAGAGCTCATTACACAGCCTGAAATTAAAAGAGAGTAATTCTACCATGATTGATATACACTGCACTAATGATACGCTGAGATACATCATGTCTATCCAAGTGTAAGACATACAATCCAATACATACATCCCCAAAATGTGGCAAACAGAAAAGATCTTTTATTTTCTTCACTGATTTCTGGGAATTTTAAGGATTTTTTCTCTCTTTTTTTGTATTTTTCAGACTGAATCAATGCTCTTCTGTGGCTTCTTTAGTTGTGGTCCATGCTTTTTATCAGAACACAAAGCCATCTACCAGAAATTTGCTTTAAGCTCTAAGTTAATCTGCTTTTGAAGAACCCCCCCCCTTCCGCACAATATTAAGGGAAAGCAGTGGTCTTGGCTCCAGCAGAGCTTTGCTGTGATTGAAGTGAGCGTTCTATGACCAACTCAAATATCCAGCTAAGGGTGTAAAATAATACCACATATAAACCAAAATTTTAAGGCTTTAGCTTGGGTATTCTCATCTCCACCATTCAATTCCTCTGCAGACGAATGATTTAATGGAATATCAATCTATGAATGGCTACATAGCTCCTAAAATACCCCTAAATCTGTTGTAGATGGGATCAGGAATGTGGGATTTTGAAGCAAACCCACCCCCTACTAGAGCACTTGTCGTCACATCACAGGCTATCATAGAATGGTTTGAGTCGAAGGGACCTTAAAAGTCATTTAGTCCCAACCTCCTGCCAAGAACCCCCAAGCTGCATAAGGTTAAGGGAATACAGTGGTCCTGGCTCAAGCAGAGCTCTGCTTTGATTGCAGTCAGCTTCCTATGACCAACCCAAATATCTGCCTAAGGGTGTAAAACACGAAATATATCATATATAAACCAAAATTTTAAGGCTTTAGCTTGGATATTCTCATGTTAAAATATCGCTGAATCAGTTGCAGATGAGGTCAGGAACGTTGGTGCGTTTGAAGCAGATCTACCCTGTACTAGGGCACTTTTATTCACAACATGGGTTATCATAGGATGGTTCGGGCTGAAAGCAAATTAAAGCTCCTCCAGCCCCATCCCACTGTCACAGGCAGGGACTTCTTCCCTGGAGCAGCTTGCTCCAAGCCCCTGTGTCCAACCTGGCCTTGAGCACTGCCAGGGATGGGGCAGCCACAGCTTCTCTGGGCACCCTGTGCCAGCGCCTCAGCACCCTCACAGGGAAAAACTTCTTCCTTATCTCCAACCTGAATTTCTCTGTTTCACTTTAAACCCATCACAGCTTCCCCTATCTCTACAGCCCCTGATGAAGACTGAAATTAAACATGCCATCGAAAATGTGAGAGGTAGCACACCCAGGGTCAAACTGAAACCATCACCCATCAAACCCTTTTGTACCTGCTTGGTTAAAGAGGAAGGTGGTGATGGATGCAGTGCCTGCAGCTCTGTTTGGAGCCCATGCGATGGTTGAAGGAGAGATGCTTGGGAGCAGGATGCTCCAGGCTGGCTGGTGGAGGGGTTTTATCTCACAGGAGGCATTACCTCAGAGGCTTGTGTTGTGCAAACCGTTCTCCCAAAGGACCCTCCTCCATCGGATAATTAGTTTGACTTGATCAGCAAAATAACCTTTCAGTTCCTCTCTCCCCAAACTCCTTCTGGCTGCATCAACACCTCCAAGACCACTTCTGCAGAAACCTACCCAGGAAGACAGGCCCAGGACAGTTTCATTTGTATTTCTCCATCTATCACACACCTCTTTCTTTCAGTGTTTCCCTGAGGAAGCCCTTTACATCCAGAGAGATCATCTAATATTGCATTGAAGGGAGCTGAAAACAAACACAACAAAGCATCCTCTATGTGGATGGTTTGTGCTGGTCACGGAGAGTCCTTTCCATCAGATGCATTTATTTCCATACACTTTACTAGTGATTGTACAACAGTTGGGTCAAAAGCATTGTTCTACATGGCTGCCTTGAGGATATAATAGGATGAAGTCAGATTTCCCAGTCTTCATCTGAGGAATCATGAGTGCCGGTGTGTCCTGAAAGCTTCTCCTAGATGAAGAGATATTATAAAACCCTTAGGAGAAATATTAAATGATAACCTTGTCCCAGGCATTTAGAAAACAAAAAGGATGGGGAAAAGAGGGGAGAAAACCGAGCTATGACAGTGTGGGGAAGGAAGAAGGAGAAGTATACAGGTGGCTTTAGGTGTTTTCAACGTAAACCTGGTTTTCTGCTGGAAGGCACCAGACTGACAGTCGAGGAGATGCACTGGAGGAGGGTAGAAAAGGATTTCTGTGTGGTTTTGAATGTCTTTCTTCCCCATTGGGTACTGGGATAAAACCAAGGTTTGTGAAGTGAGAAAATCAGTATAAGAGAGGGAGAAATAACCCTCAATCAAATTTTGGAAAGAAGAAAAATGTGTAACTCAAAGATCATTGAAAAGAACTACATGAAGGCAAAAAGAGCCACTAAGCATACCTGGGTGCACTAGTGCAGGGTGAATAATGCAGCTTGAAGTCCCAGAAGCAGACAGCTGGGTACTGCACTTGCTCCATCAGCTTTGTCAGGAGACGCAGGCCAGCAGCACCTTGGCTGTTCAGGGGGGCGGAGGACCCCAGATCCCCCCTCCCACCAACACTCAGGCTCTTTAAACCCCTACTTAAATTCACAGCAGAGCAGAGGCTCAGATATGACTTGTCCCCATTTACCACAAGGGCTTTGTTGACCAACAGACTGTCACAGCTTTATTTCACAGAATCCCAGCCTGGTTTGAGTTGGAAGGGACCTTAAAGCTCATCCGGTTCTAACCTCAACCCCTTCCACTGGAGCAGCTTGCTCCAAGCCCCTGTGTCCAACCTGGCCTTGAGCACTGCCAGGGATGGGGCAGCCACAGCTTCTCTGGGCACCCTGTGCCAGCGCCTCAGCACCCTCACAGGGAAAAGCTTCTGCCTAAGAGCTCAGCTCAGTCTCCCCTTGGGCAGGTTCAAGCCATTCCCCTGGGCCTGTCCCTACACATCCATGTCCAAAGCCCTCCTATTGGTTCCTTGTAGCCCCCTTTAGACATTGGAAGCTGCTCTGAAGTCTCCACGCAGCTCCTCCTCTCCACGCTGAACAGTCCCAATGTTCACAGCCTGACTCCATATGGGAGGTGCTCCAGCCCCTGACCACTCTCGTTGCCTCCTCTGGACTTGCTCCAGCAGCGCCATGTCCTCCTTTTGTTGCAGACACCAGAGCTGTGTAAAATCCTCTTGACCTTCTCTGACTTCATCATTGTGAAAATGCTTATCAAGGAGGCAATGGAGACAGTGGTCAGTGCCTCACCTCAAGGCTGAGCCTCCTTTTTGTGGGCACTGCTTTCATTTAGCACTATTTAGACACAAAACACCACGGCGCTGTCTAAAACCTGCTATTAAAGAGCTGACTCTTATTTGAATAAATTATTGAAGGCTCAGGCCATGCTTAAAACCACCTGAAGCTGTTTGTAGAGAATCATTCATTGTGCTGGTTCTCCACACCCTGCACTTGCTGTGTGATCTCCTTATCTGTAATAATGACCAACAGTGAGCAATAATGACCAATAATGGCCAGTAATGCTCAATTCCATAATCACATATTCCACATATTCCTCCCTTACCTCCACAGTACTGAAGAGCTCCAAATGTGCTTTCAAACCCTGCAGAGACGTGGCAGCAGCTTTCGCTCCCACAGCCTCCTGAGAGCCCCCTTCACCTCCTTGTTCCTCAGGCTGTAGATGAGGGGGTTGAGGGTTGGGGTGAGGATGGAGTAACACACCGACACCAGCTTGGCCTGATCCCATGAGGATGCCTCATGAGGCTGGACATAGGTGAAGATCCCGGGTGCGTAGAAGATGGTGATAGCAGCCAAGTGGGAGGCGCAGGTAGAGAAGACCTTCATCCTCCTCGTGGCCAAAGGGATCTGCAGGACGGTGTGGAGGATGTAGGTGTAGGACACCAGGATCATCAGGAGAGAGACCATGGCAGTAAACACGGTGTTGTAAAAAAGCAAGACCTCATTTGTGCTTGTGTCTGAGCAGGAGAGCTGCAGGAGGGTGGGCAGCTCACAGAAGAAGTGGTTGATGCTCCTGTTCTGACAGAAGGACAACCTCCCCGCCAGCGTGATGTGCACCAGGGAGGTGAGGAACCCGATGGTGTACACCAGCACCATCATGCCATAGTAACGCGCCCTGGTCATGGTAGTGGTGTAGAGCAGGGGCTTGCACACAGCTGTGTATCGGTCGTAAGCCATTACCCCAAGCAGGAAGGTCTCACAGACAGCCAGAGCCAGGAAAATAAACATCTGGGCAAAGCAACCCCAAAAGGAGATGTGGCTTCTCCCCATCAGGAAGGTCTCCAGAGCTTTTGGGGTGACAGCAGAGGAAAGGCAAAAATCCATGAAAGATAAGTGGGTCAGGAAGAAGTACATGGGGGTTTGGAGGTGGGGGTCAATGTTGATCAGCAGGATCATCATCAGGTTCCCCGACACCATTAAAATATACAGGGTTAAGAAGATAGAGAAGATGGTGGTTTGTAGCTCTGGGGTATCAGAGAAACCCAAGAGGATGAATCTGGAGAGAAGTGTGAGGTTTCCTGTATCCGTCATTTCAACAAGTTGATGGATTTGGGTTGAAATGAACTGAATACATCCCTAAGAGAGAAATAACGTGGAAGTTTAGTCGGAGTTTAATCCAGAAAGAATATGCAATAGAAAACGGTGTCTTTTTAATGGTGTATTTTGGTCTGTAGCCCAAGATCTGAAGTCAAATAGGTGAAGGAGCTCATTACACAGCCTGAAAGAGAGTAATTCTACCATTATTGATACACACTGCACTAATGATACACAGAGAAAAATCATGCCTACCCAAGTGTAATACAATAAAGTAAAATAAATACATCCCCAAATGTGGCAAAGAGAAAATATTTTCTATTTTCTTCGCAGATTTCTGGGAATTTTAAGGATTTTTTCTCTCTCTCTCTTTTTTTTTTTTTTTTTGTATTATCTTCATCTAATTTGGAGAATTTTAAGGATTTTTTTGTCTGTTTTTTTTTTTACTTTTCAGACTGAATCAATGCTCTTCTGTACCCTCTTTAGTTGTGCTGCATCCTTTTCATCAGAACACAAAGCCATGTACTTGAAATTTGCTTTAAGTTCTAAGCTTATTTGCTTTTGAAAAAACCCCAACCTGCGTAAGAATAAGGGAAAGCAGTGTTCTTGGCTCCAGCAGAGCTTTGCTGGGATTGCAGTGAACTTCCTATGACCAACCCAAATAGCCACCTAAGGATGTTAAAATACAAAACATATCGTATATAAACCAAAATTTTAAGGTGTTAGCTTGGGTATTCTCATGTCCCCCATTCAGCTCCTCTGCAGGTGAATTATCTGATGGAATATCTATCGATGAATGGCTACATCGCTGCTAAAATACCCCTAAATCACTTGTAGATGGGGACAGGAATGCGTGGTTTTGGAAGCAAACCTACCCCGTACTAGAGCGCTTTTATTCACAGCACGGGCTATCAGAGAATGGTTTGGGTTGAGGGGACCTTAAAAGTCATCCAGTTCCAACCCCAGTCATGGGCAGGGACCCCTTCCACTGGAGCAGCTTCCTCCAAGCCCCTGTGTCCAACCTGGCCTTGAGCACTGCCAGGGATGGGGCAGCCACAGCTTCTCTGGGCACCCTGTGCCAGCACCTCAGCACCCGCATAGTGAAGAATTCCTTCCTTACATCTAATCTGGATCCCCCCTGTTTCAGTTTAAACCCATCACCCCTTGCCCTATCTCTACAGCCCCTGATGAAGACTGAAATTCAACATGCCATCGAGCATGTGAGAGGCAGCACGCCCAGGGTCAAACTGAAACCATCACCCATCAAACCCTTTTGTACCTGCTTGGTTAAAGAGGAAGGTGGTGGTGGATGCAGTGCCTGCAGCTCCTTCTGGAGCCCATGCGATGGTTGAAGGAGAGATGCTTGGGAGCAGGATGCTCCAGGCTGGCTGGTGGAGGGGTTTTATCTCACAGGAGGCATTACCTCAGAGGCTTGTGTTGTGCAAACCGTTCTCCCAAAGGACCCTCCTCCATCGGATAATTAGTTTGACTTGATCAGCAAAATAACCTTTCAGTTCCTCTCTCCCCAAACTCCTTCTGGCTGCATCAACACCTCCAAGACCACTTCTCCTGCAGAGGCCTACCCAGGAAGACAGGCCCAGGACAGTTTCCTTTGTATTTCTCCATCTATCACACACCTCTTTCTTTCAGTGTTTCCCTGAGGAAGCCCTTTACATCCAGAGAGATCATCTAATATTGCATTGAAGGGAGCTGAAAACAAACACAACAAAGCATCCTCTGTGTGGACGGTTTGTGCTGGTCATGGGGAGTCCTTTCCCTCAGATGCATTTATTTCCATACACTTTACTAGTGATTGTACAACAGTTTGCTCACAATCATTGTTCTACATGGCTGCCTTGAGGATATAAAAGGATGAAGTCAGATTTCCCAGTCTTCATCTGAGGAATCGTGAGTGCCGGTGTGTCCTGAAAGCTTCTCCTAGATGAAGAGATATTATAAAACCCTTAGGAGAAATATTAAATGATAACCTTGTCCCAGGCATTTAGAAAACACAAAGGATGGGGCAAAGAGGGGAGAAAACCGAGCTATGAAAGTGTGGGGAAGGAAGAAATAGAAGTATACATGTGGCTTTAGGTGTTTTCAATGCAAACCTGGTTTTCTGCTGGAAGGCACCAGACTGACAGTCGAGGAGATGCACTGGAGGAGGGTAGAAAAGGATTTCTGTGTGGTTTTGAATGTCTTTCTTCCCCATTGGGTACTGGGATAAAACCAAGGTTTGTGAAGTGAGAAAATCAGTATAAGAGAGGGAGAAATAACCCTCAATCAAATTTTGGAAAGAAGAAAAATGTGTAACTCAAAGATCATTGAAAAGAACTACATGAAGGCAAAAAGAGCCACTAAGCATACCTGGGTGCACTAGTGCAGGGTGAATAATGCAGCTTGAAGTCCCAGAAGCAGACAGCTGGGTACTGCACTTGCTCCATCAGCTTTGTCAGGAGACGCAGGCCAGCAGCACCTTGGCTGTTCAGGGGGGAGGAGGACCCCAGATCCCCCCTCCCACCAGCACTCAGGCTCTTTGCACCCGTACTTAAATTCACAGCAGAGCAGAGGCTCAGATATGACTTGTCCCCATTTACCACAAGGGCTTTGTTGACCAACAGACTGTCACAGCTTTATTTCACAGAACCCCAGCCTGGTTTGAGTTGGAAGGGACCTTAAAGCTCATCCGGTTCTAACCCCAACCCCTTCCACTGGAGCAGCTTGCTCCAAGCCCCTGTGTCCAACCTGGCCTTGAGCACTGCCAGGGATGGGGCAGCCACAGCTTCTCTGGGCACCCTGTGCCAGCGCCTCAGCACCCTCACAGGGAAGAGCTTCTGCCTAAGAGCTCAGCTCAGTCTCCCCTTGGGCAGGTTCAAGCCATTCCCCTGGGCCTGTCCCTACACATCCATGTCCAAAGCCCTCCTATTGGTTCCTTGTAGCCCCCTTTAGACATTGGAATCTGCTCTGAAGTCTCCACGCAGCTCCTCCTCTCCACGCTGAACAGTCCCAATGTTCACAGCCTGACTCCACATGGGAGGTGCTCCAGCCCCTGACCACCCTCGTTGCCTCCTCTGGACTTGCTCCAGCAGCCCCATGTCCTCCTTGTGTTGGGGACACCAGAGCTGTATCAAACCCTTTGGTCCTTCCCTCAGTTCTTCACTGACAGAATGCTTATCAAGCAGGCAATGGAGACAGTGGTCAGTGCCTCACCTCAAGGCTGAGCCTCCTCTTTGTGAGCAATACT
>NW_026900543.1:0-152810 GCF_033783945.1 Neopsephotus bourkii | reverse complement strand
GACCATTGGAGATGTCCATTGTAGAGCATTGGAGATGATGCCCATCCTGATCCTCCATTGACCCCCATGGGGCCTCCTCCATTGACCCCCATGGTGCCTCCTCCATTGACCCCCATGGTGCCTCCTCCATTGACCCCCATGGGGCCTCCTCTCCCCATAGGCTATGTCGGTGCCGCCACCGTTGGTGCGGCCGCCTGGTGGTTCCTATTCGCTGAAGATGGCCCCAACGTCAGCTACCACCAACTGGTGAGTACTGGAGCCCCATGGGGCCCCATTGGCCATGGGTCGAGCAATGGGGCTCCATTGACCATGGCTTGCCCAATGGGACCCCATTGACCATAGATTGACCAATGGGACCCCATTGACCATGGGTCGAGCAATGGGGCCCCATTGACCATAGATTGACCAATGGGACCCCATTGACCATGGGTCGAGCAATGGGGCCCCATTGACCATAGATTGACCAATGGGACCCCATTGACCATGGCTTGCCCAATGGGACCCCATTGCCCATGGGTTGCCCAATGGGACCCCACTGACCATGAATTGACCAATGGGGTCCCATTGACCATAGATTGACCAATGGGACCCCGTTGCCCATGGGTTGCCCAATGGGACCCCATTGCCCATGGGTTGCCCAATGGGACCCTATTGACCATGAATTGACCAATGGGGTCCCATTGACCATAGATTGACCAATGGGACCCCATTGCCCATGGGTTGACCAATGGGACCCCATTGACCATGGGTTGCCCAATGGGGCTCCATTGACCATGAATTGACCAATGGGGTCCCATTGACCATAGATTGACCAATGGGACCCCATTGCCCATGGGTTGACCAATGGGACCCCATTGACCATGGGTTGCCCAATGGGGCTCCATTGACCATGAATTGACCAATGGGGTCCCATTGACCATAGATTGACCAATGGGACCCCATTGCCCATGGGTTGCCCAATGGGACCCCATTGCCCATGGGTTGCCCACCCTATGGTGACCCCATTGCCCATGGGTTGCCCAATGGGACCCCATTGCCCATGGGTTGCCCCCCCTATGGTGACCCCATGGCTGCCCCCCGTTACCCCAGACCCACTTCATGCAATGTGGGGAGCACAACGTGGACTTCGAGGGCTTGGACTGCGACATCTTCGAGTCGCCCGTGCCCATGACCATGGCCCTGTCCGTGCTGGTCACCATTGAGATGTGCAACGCCCTCAACAGGTACCCGCAGCCCCAGGGGCACCGCCTGTGGGGCCAAGGGGGGCTGGGAATGGGGTTGGGGGGCTTGGAATGGGGCTATGGGGGGCTTGGAATGGGGCTATGGGGGCCTTAAATGGGGCTATGGGGGCCTTAAATGGGGCTATGGGGGCCTTAAATGGGGTCATAGGGAGCTTAAATGGGGCTATTGGGACCTCTAATGGGGTTATGGGGACCTTAAATGGGGCTATGGGGACCTTAAATGGGGCTATGAGGACCTCCAATGGGGCTATGGGGACCTTAAATGGGGCTATAGGGGCCTTAAATGGGGCTATGGGGACCTCCAATGGGGCAATGGGGGCCTTAAATGGGGCTATGGGGACCTTAAATGGGGCAATGGGGGCCTTAAATGGGGCAATGGGGGCCTTAAATGGGGCAATGGGGACTTCCAATGGGGTTATGGGGGCCTTAAATGGGGCAATGGGGACCTTAAATGGGGCTATGGGGACCTCCAATGGGGTTATGGGGACCTTAAATGGGGCTATGGGGACCTTAAATGGGGCTATGGGGACCTCCAGTGGGGCAATGGGGATCTTAAAGGGGCAATGGGGACCTTAAATGAGGTCATAGAGACCTTAAATGGGGCAATGGGGACCTTAAATGGGGCAATGGGGACCTCTAATGGGGTTATGGGGTCCTTAATGGGTCCATGGGGTCCATCAATGGGTCCATGGGGTTCATCAATGGGTGAATGGGGTCCATCAATGGGTCCATGGGGTCCATCAATGGGTCCATCAATGGGGTCCATCAATGGGTCCATCAATGGGGTCCATGGGGTCCATCAATGGGGTCCATCAATGGGGTCCATCAATGGGGTCCATGAATGGGTCCCTGGGGTCCGTCCCCACCTCCTGCCCCATTGCAGCCTCTCTGAGAACCAATCACTGGCCCGGATGCCGCCGTGGGTCAACATCTGGCTCCTGGGCTCCATTTGCCTCTCCATGTCCCTGCACTTCGTCATCCTCTACATCGACCCATTGCCCGTAAGGGGATGTGTGGGGCTGGGTGTGGGGCGGATCCCCATTGGTCAATGGCCGTTGGGTTGATCCCCATTGGTCAATGGCCGTTGGGTTGATCCCCATTGGTCAATGGCCGTTGGGTTGATCCCCATTGGTCAATGGCCGTTGGGTTGATCCCCATTGGGCAACGGCCGTTGGGTTGATCCCCATTGGTCAATGGCCGTTCGGTTGATCCCCATTGGTCAATGGCCGTTGGGTTGATCCCCATTGGTCAATGGCCGTTGGGTTGATCCCCATTGGTCAATGGCCGTTGGGTTGATCCCCATTGGTCAATGGGGATTGGGTGGTGGTCATTGGGTGATGTCCATTGGGGGATGCTCATTGGGTGTTGCCTGTTGGGTGATTCCAATTGGATGATTCCCATGGGGTCAACAGCCATTGGTTGATCCTTATTGGGTGGCAGCCATTGGGTGGTGGCCATTGGGTTAATCCTTATTGGGTGATGTCCATTGGCTCAATGGCCATTGGCTGATGCTCACTGGGTGGCAGCCATTGGATGATGCCCATTGGGTCAATGCCCATTGGGTGGCAGCCATTGGGTGATGCCCATTGGGTCAATCCCCACTGCTCAATCCCCATTGGTCGATCCCCCCCATCGGCTCGCTGCCCATTGGCTCGCTCCCCATTGCCTTTATCCCCCATGGGGTACCCATAGGGGGCCATGGGGCGGCCGTGGGGCTCAGGCCCAGCTCTCTGCCCCATAGATGATCTTCAAGCTGACCCCGCTGACGCTCACCCATTGGCTGATGGTGCTCAAGATCTCCCTGCCCGTCATCCTATTGGACGAGGCCCTCAAGTTCATCGCCAGGAACTACCTGGAGGGTGAGGAACCCATAGGGACCCATAGACCCCCATATCCCCCCCATAGACCCCCCATAGACCCCCATAGACCCCCATATCCCCCCATAGACCCCCATAGACCCCCCATAGACCCCCCATAGACCCCCATAGACCCCCATAGGTTCAAGGTGGGGGGGCACTTGTGGGGCGGGGCATGACCTATGACATCACTTGATGACGTCACCACATCTCCTCCAATCAGCACCTGATGTCCTGGACTCCCATAAGAAGAAGAAGTGACCCCAAAGCTGCTCCAAGCCCCACCCCCCCCTCCCCGTTTGCTATGGGGCAGCCCCATAGCGCTATGGGGCACCCTATTGCTATGGGGCACCCCCTAAGCTCTATGGGGCACCCAAGTGCTATGGGGCACCCAAGTGCTATGGGGCAGCCCCATAGAGCTATGGGGCACCCCACAGCATCGCTTATTTATTGCCATTAAAGGGAATACCCCACCCCCTCCCCCCGGCCTCCTGTGTCTTTAATGGAGAGGGCGGGTGGACGGAGCAATTTGTGGGGCAGCCAATCAGAGTGAAGGGGCGGAGCGAAGGGATGGGATGACCACGCCCCCTCCCGTAAGCCCACTCCCCCCCCCCCCCCATAGGGGCTCATTCGCCCCCAAAGTGGCAGCCATGGAGGTGAGTGGGAGCCTCCTGCCCCATAGATGTGGGTCCGGCCCCACCTGGGGGTCAATGGGGGGGGGGGAGGGGCAGTGGGAGACGTGGCCAATGGCGGGCGGACTTTGGACCCCCACAGACAGGGAAGTGGGGGTGGGGATGGGGAGCGCTATGGGGCTGGATGGGAGGTGGGGTGGGGGGGTCTATGGGGCTGGACCCATAGATAAAGGGGGTCTATGGGGCTGGGGGAGGTCTATGGGGCTGGATGTGGGGCTGGAAAGGGATCTATGGGGCTGGACCCATAGATTAAGGGGGCTGTATAGAGCTGGATGTGGGGCTGGAGGGGTCTACGGGGCTGAATGTGGGGCAGGAGAGGGGACTATGGGGCTGCATGGTGGGCTGGGGGGGATATATTGGACTGGACCCATAGATTAGGGGTTCTATGGGGGTGGGGGAGGTCTATGGGGCCGGATGTGGGGCTGGGGGGGGTCTGTGGGGGGGATCTGTGGGGCTGGACCCATAGCTTGGTGCCTCTCCAGTGCCCCACCCCCCCCCCCATAGAACCATAGAGAGAAGGGCTAGAAAGGCGCTGGAGGAATCCAGCACCATAGAGACTGGGTACGGAGAGGCCTGAATGAGCATAGAGAGGAGGGATGGACTCACTGGAGGTCCATAGCACCATCGAGCTGCGGCTAGAGGGGCCTAAGGGACCATAGAGACGGGGTTAGAGGGCACAGAGAGGCCCTGGAGGTCTGAAGCACCATAGAGACAGTGTTAGAGTGGCCTAAGGTACCACAGGGATGAGGCCTAGAGGCCCTGGATGACTATGGAGCCATGGAGATGGGGATGGAGTGGCCTAATGTACCATAGAGATGTGGGTAGAGGGGCACAGAGAGGCCTTGGAGGACTATGGCGCCATAGAGACGAGATTAGGGGGCGTAGAGAGGCCCTGGAGGACTACGGCACCATAGAGCTGCGGCTAGAAGGGCACAGAGAGGCCGTGGAGGACTCCGGAACCTCCCACAGTCCTCCAGCACCACCGAGCCGCGGGTAGAGCGCCCCCCGTCCTTGTCTCTCCCTCTCTCTCCAGCAGCCCCCTCCACTTCCGGTCCTACCCCCGCCCACCCTCCGCGTCCTGGCCCGCCATTGGCTGCAGGAGGACGCCACGCCCTTCGACCCTACATCCGGGTTCTCGGGCCGGGGCCTAGCTCGGGCCCAGCTCCTCTGTAAGAGCCCGGGGGTGCTGGCGGGGCTCCCGTTCGCCGAGGCCGTGTTCCGGGAGCTCGGCTGCGAGCTCCGGGCCCTGCTCCCGGAGGGCTCGACCCTACCCGGGGTCCGCACGGCGGTGGCGGAGCTGCAGGGCCCGGCTTGCGGCCTGCTCTACGGCGAGCGGGTGGCGCTCAACTGCCTAGGCCGCTGCAGCGGCGTCGCTACCATGGCAACGGCCGCTAAGGAAGTGGCCCGCCAGCAAGGCTGGCGCGGATTGGTCGCCGGCACCCGGAAGACCACGCCGGGCTTCCGGTTGGCTGAGAAGTACGCGCTGCTGGTGGGCGGGGCCGACGCGCACCGCTGGGGGCTCGACGGGCTCCTATTGGTCAAGGACAATCACGTGGCGCTGCACGGGGGGTCCATGGAGGAGGTGAGGGGGGGGGGCTATGGGGGCTCTATGGGGTTTCTGTGGGGGCTCTATGGGTCCCTATGGGTCTCAGTGGGTGTCTATGGGGTCCCTATGGGTCTCTAGGGGTCTTTGTGGGGTCTCTATGGTTGCTGTGGGGTCTGTATGGGGACTGTATGGGTCTCTGTGGGTCTCTATGGGGTCTCTATGGGGCTCTATGGTGTCCCTATGGGTCCCTATGTGTCTCTGTGAGTCCCTATGTGTCTCTATGGGGTCTCTATGGGTCCCTATGTGTCTCTATGGGTCCCTATGTGTCTCTATGGGGTCCCTATGGGTCTCTATTGAGTCTCTATGGGGTCTCTATGGGTCTCTGTGGGTCCCTATGGATCCCTATGGGTCTCTATGGGGTGTCTATGGGTCCCTATGGCCCCATTGTTCCCTATGGCCCCCAGCTCGTGGGCTCTGCCCGCGCCGCCGCCGGGTTCTGGCGCCGCGTCGAGGTCGAGGTCGGCTCCGAGGGCGCCGCCGTGGCCGCTGCTGCCGCCGGCGCTGACATCGTCCTCATGGACAACTTCAGCCCCCAGGTGAGCCCCGACCCACGCCTGGGGGGCACAGCGGCGCCTGTGGGGCCATTGAGGGGCTATGGGGCCATTGAGTGCTTATGGGTCCCATTGATCGCTTATGGGGCCCATTGATTGCTTATGGGGCCCATTGAGGGCCTATGGGGCCATTGAGTGGTTATGGGGCCATTGAGTGCTTATGGGTCCCATTGACCGCTTATGAGGCCCACTAGTTACTTATGGGGCCCATTAAGGGCCTATGGGGCCATTGAGTGCTTATGGGTCCCATTGATCACTTATGGGGCCATTGAGGGTCTATGGGGCACAGTGGGGGTCTATGGGGCCATTGAGGGCCTATGGGTCCCATTGATCACTTATGGGACCATTGAGAGTCTATGGGGCCATTGAGGGCCTATGGGGCACAGTGGGGGCCTATGGAGCATTGAGAGTCTATGAGGCACAGTGGGGGCCTATGGGGCACAGCGGGAGCTTATGGGGCATTGAGGGCCTATGGGGCCATTGAGGGTCTATGGGGCCATTGAGTGGGTATGGGTCCCATTGATCACTTATGGGGCCATTGAGTGTCTATGGGCCCCATAGCCCACTTACAGGTCCCATCACCCCCTGTGTTCCCCACTGCCCACTTCTGGGTCCCCATTGCAGGCCCTGCACAAGGCGGCGGCGGCCGTCAAGGCCTCCCGGCCCCACGTCGTGGTCGAGGCGAGCGGCGGCATCACCCTGAGCTCCCTGCCCCACTTCCTGGGGCCCCACATCGACGTCGTCTCCATGGGGTGCCTGACCCACAGCGCCCCCGCCCTCGACTTCGCCCTCAAGGTCCTGCCCCATAGCGAGCAATGAATGGGGATCAATGAACCCCACCCCCACCCGTGGGAACCGCCCCTAGGATCAATGAATGGGGGTCAATGGACCCCACCCCCACCCGTGGGACCCCCCCAATAGGTAATGAATGGGGGTCAATGGACCCCACCCCCCACCCGTGGGAGCCTACCCAAGGATCAATGAATGGGGATCAATGAAGCTCCCCCCCACCCGTGGGAACCCCCTATAGGTAATGAATGGGGGGCAATGGAGCTCCCCCCACCCGTGGGAACCGCCCTAAGGATGAATGAATGGGGGTCAATGGAGCATCCATGGGAACACCCCCCCATAAGTAATGAATGGGGGGCAATTGAGCCCAGCCCCCCATGGCCATTGGGTGCTGTTGGGGTCCCCCAATAAACAACACCCCCCCCTTGCCTTTATGGGACTGGTGATGGGTGGGGGGCAATGGGGTTGGGAGTGTCCCAATGGGGGCCTAATGGGGATCTATGGGGTTTGGGGGGTCCCAATGGGGGGCAGTGGGGTTTGGGGGGGTCCCAATGGGAGGCAATGGGGTTTTGCGGGGTCTCAATGGGGGCCTAATGGGGATCAATGGGGTTTTGGGGGTCCCAATGGGGGGCAATGGGTATGTAGCACACATGGTCACGCCTGTATCCCATGTTCACATATGTATCCCATATCCACACGTGTAACAGGCATGTTCACACACGGAGCATGTATGTAACACACATGATCACGCCTGCAACCCATGATCAGGCATGTAGCCCATATTGACACATGCTACACACGTGAACGCATGTAACACGCATGCTAACACGTGCATGTAACACGCATGTAACACGTGTTCATGCCCATAGCCCACATTCACGCATATATCCCATAATCACGTATGTGACACATGTTGATGCGCGCATCACATATGTAACACACGTATGTAACATGTATGGGACGCATGTAAAACACCTGTAACATGTATGTGGCACGCATGTAACATGCACCACATGTGACATGTAACACGTGACACGCGTGTAACACGCATGTAGGAGGCGTGTGGGGCACACTCAGGGCAGGGGGGCCTCGGGGGCGGCGCCGGGCGCGTCCTGGGGCTTCATCACATCGGGGAGCTCGGGGGGGCTGGAGAAGGCGTCGATGCGCAGCGGCTCAAAGGGCTCCTCTGCCCCCAAAACACCCAAAATGAGCCCAAAATCACCCCAAATCAGCCCAAAACCACCCCAAAAGAGCCAAAATCACCCAAAAGAACCCCAAATCAGCCCCAAATCACCCAAAATTAGCCCAAAATGATCCAAAATCACCCTAAAATCATCCCAAATGAGCCAAAACCATCCAAATCACCCCAAATCAACCAAATGAGCCCCAAATCACCTCAAATGATCGAAAATCACCCAAAATGAGCCAAAATCACCCCAGAATCACCCCAAATGAGCCCAAAACCACCCAAAATGAACCCAGAATCACCCAAACTGAGCCCAAAATCACCCAGAATGAGTCCAATATCACCCAAAATGAGCCAAAACCACCCAGAATGCACCCAAAATGAGCCAAAATCACCCAAAATGAGCCAAAATCCCCCAAAATGAGCCCAAAACACCCAAAATGAACCAAAAATGAGCCTAAATCACTCAGAATGAGCCCAAATCACCCAAAATGAGGCCAAAGTGGGTCTGGGGAGGGGCACAAAGAGCAATGAGGAGAGGGCTATGGGGCTCTATAGTCTCTATGTGTCTCTATGGGGTTTCTATGGGTCCCTATGTGTCCCTATGGGTCTCTATGGGTCCCTATGGGTCCCACCTGCCGTCCTCAGCGCCAGCCCCACGGTAGCCGGGGCCTGTGGCCGCGCTGTCTGGCTCGTGAACCCGCAGTCCCCCAGGGTGCGCGAGTCCTCCAGGACCTGGTCCTCCTGCAGGGGGCGCACGGCACCCGCACCATAGAGACGGCACAGACAGAACCCCCCCACTGACCGCCATTCACTCCCATAGAGCACTATAGCGCCGCCTAGTGGCCACCCCGTGCCGCGCTCCCCAGCGCCATTGACACTCAATGGAAGCGGCTCCCCATAGACCCCCCATAGACCCCCATAGAGCCCCATAGACCCCCCATAGACCCCCCATAGACCCCCATAGACCCCCCATAGACCCCCATAGACCCCATAGACCCCCCATAGACCCCAATAGACCCAATAGACCCCAATAGACCCAATAGACCCCAATAGACCCCAATAGACCCCAATAGACCCAATAGACCCCCATAGACCCCCATAGACCCCCCATAGACCCCCATAGACCCCCATAGACCCCCCAGAGACCCCAATAGACCCCACATAGACCCCCATAGACCCACATAGACCACCCAGAGACCCCAATAGACCCCACATAGACCCCCCATAGACCCACATAGACCCCCCACAGACCCCCATAAACCCCCATAGACCCCCATAGACCCCCCATAGACCCCCATAGACCCCCATACCCCCCATAGACCCCCATAGACCCCCATAGACCCCCACAGACCCCCATAAACCCCCCATAGACCCCCATAGACCCCCCATAGACCCCCATAGACCCCCATAGACCCCCATAGACCCCCCATAGACCCCCCATAGACCCCCATAGACCCCCATAGACCCCCCATAGACCCCCCATAGACCCCCATAGACCCCCATAGACCCCCCATAGACCCCCATAGACCCCCCATAGACCCCCATAGACCCCCCATAGACCCCCCATAGACCCCCCATAGACCCCCATAGACCCCCCATAGACCCCCCATAGACCCCCATAGACCCCCCATAGACCCCCATAGACCCCCCATATCCTCCCCATATCCCCCCATAGACACCTTATAGAGGCGCTGCTCCTCGGGGGGCCTCTTGAGGATCCCGTGCACGATGCGCTTGAGCTCCAGCACCGTGCTCGACTCCTTGGCCTCGGTGAAGATGGTGGTCTTGTGGCGCCGGATCATGAGGAACACGTCCTGGGGGGGATATGGGGCACTATGGGGCGGCTATGGGGTCTATGGGGCTCTATGGGTTGTCTATAGGGCTCTATTGGTGTCTATAGGTCTCTATGGGGTGTCTATAGGGCTCTATGGGGCTCTATTGGTGTCTATGGGGGCGCAGGCAGGGGTTTGCAGCACGGCCTGCAGGGGGCGGTAAAGGGCCAAAGGGGGCGGGGCCAGCCGAGGACACGCCCCCACCCCTCTCTGGGGTTAATGGGGTTCTATGGGGTCTATGGGTCTGTGGGGGTCTATGGGGCTCTATGGGGGGCTTATGGGGGGGTCTATGGGGATCTATGGGGGGGTCTATGGGGTCTCTATGGGGCTCTATGTGTGCCCATTGATGTCAATGGGAAGCCGGAGGGGGGCGTGGCCTCGGCGGAGGGGGCGTGGCCTCCCCTCAGTTGCCGGAGGCCGGGGTGGGGGGGGGGGGCCGGGCCTGTCCCCGTTCCCTCCCGTTCCACCGCCGTTCGCCGCCGTTCCAACGCGTTCCTCCCGTTCCAACGGGGCCCCGATGGCTCCGTTCCCCTCCCCCCACTCCCGTTTCCTCCCCTCCCCCTCCCGTTTTTACCCATCTCCCCCCAGTTTCCCACCATGGCTCCGGTGCCGTCTCCGCCGCTGGGTCCGCCACGGTCCCAGAATGCACCGCGGGCAGAGGGGAGGGGAGGGGGGGAGAGGAGGAGGACGAGGAGGGGCGGGGCGTAGGGAGCGCGCATGCGCGGTGCTGCCCTGGAAGGGGGGATCATGGCTCCTCCCTGGTGCGTAATCGGCGCCGCCATCTTGGTCGGGGTGAGGCCGCCATGTTGGGAAGGGCGGCGCCATGTTGGGGGGGGCAGAGAGTGACTATGGGGACTATGGGGACCCATAGACCTATAGCCTGCCCTATAGGCAACCCCATAGCCTCTATACCTGCCTCGTAGACCCATAGCCTGCCCCACAGAGCTATACCTGCCCCATAACACCCCTCATAGACCCATAGCCTGCCCCATAGACCCATAACCTGCCCTATAGACTCACAGCCTGCCCCATAGACACATAACCTGCCCCATATCCTGCCCCATAGCCTCTATACTTGCCCCATAACCTCTATACATCCCCCATAGACCCATACCCTCCCCCATAGCCTCTATACCTGCCCCACAGCGTGCCCCATAGCCCCTGTACCTGCCCCACATCCTGCCCCCCCCCCCTCCGCCCCCCCATTTCCTGCCCCACGGCGGCGGCCGCAGCTTCCGGGGGGCCCTGGGAAGGGTTCGGGGCTGGAGGCGCCTGCAGGAGCTGTGGGGTGATCAATGGGGTCTATGCGGGGCTATGGGGGTCTACGGGGGTCTATGGGGGGTCTATGGGGGTCTATGGGGGTCTATGGGGGGTCTATGGGGGTCTATGGGGGGCCTATGGGGGCTATGGGGGGTCTATGGAGGTCTATGGGGTGATCAATGGGGGCTATGGGGGGCTATGGGGTGATCAATGGGGGGCTATGGGGGGCTATGGGGTGATGTATGGGGTGATCTATGGGGGTCTATGGGGTTCTATGGGGCGATCTATGGAGCTGATCTATGGGCCTGATCTATGAGGCTCTATGGGGATGATCTATGGGGCTCTAAGGGGTCTATGGGGCGATCTAGGGGGGTCTATGGGGGTCTATGGGGCTGCTCTATGGGGCAGGGAGGTGCTTATAGGGCCCATGGACGCTGGGCCCCTCCAACTTATGGGGCAGACGCTGCAGTTATGGGGCAGGGCCCATTGCCAACCGCAGCGCATCACGTGTGGGGCGGGTGTGAAGCGGGCCCCACACATCCGGCCCCCCCCCAACCCCCGCCCAGGCCCCATGGAGGCTCCGTGGCCCCATAGCGGCCTCTGGGGCCTGGTCCTGCTGCCCCCCACGCTGCTGCTGGCGGCCATTTGTGCCCGGTGCCGCCGGCCCCACGGTGAGGGGGTGCTTATGGGGCTGGGGGGGGATCTATGGGGCTGGGGGGGTCAATAGGGCTGGGGGGTGTCTATGGGGCTGGGGGGATCTATGGGGCTGCGGGGATCTATGGGGTGGGGGATCTATGGGGCTGGGGGGATCTATGGGGCTGGGATATGGGGATCTATGGGGCTGGGATATAGGGATCTATGGGGCTGGGGGGATCTATGGGGCTGGGGGGGTTCTATGGGGCTGGGGGGATCTATGGGGCTGGGGGGCACTTATGGGGCTGGGGGGATCTATGGGGCTGGGGGGCACTTATGGGGCTGGGGGGATCTATGGGGCTGGGGGGGGTCTATGGGGCTGGGGGGTCACTCAAGGGTCACGCTCAGCCCCGCCCCTCCCCCCAGGTCACGGCGCCCCCCTGGACCAGGACAAGTGAGTGGGGGAGGGGCGGGCGGCGGGGCCGCTGCGGGGGCGTGGCTCTGACCCCCCCCTTCCCCCTCCCCCCCTCCAGGCCCCGCCCCCCCGGCACCTTCGTGGTTCTCCCCCCCCAGCGATGTGAGTGACGTCATCGAGCGGGACCCATAGCCCCTCCCCATAGCGCTGCCCCATAGCGCTGCCCCATAGCGCTGTTCTACCCCATAGCCGTGCCCCATAGCGTGTCTCTGCCCCACATCTTCCCCCAGGTCCTCCCCCACAGCCGCCCCAATGGGTGCCCCAGACTGAGACCATCCCGTGGGTGACGTGTGGGGCAATGGGCGGATATGGGGCAGGGGGGAAACTATGGGTCTCTATGGGTCTCTATGGGTCTCTATGGGGTCTCTATGGGTCTCTATGGGGTCTCTATGGGTGTCTATGGGGTCTCTATGGGTCTCTATGGGGTCTCTATGGGTGTCTATGGGTCTCTATGGGGTCTCTATGGGTCTCTATGGGGTCTCTATGGGTGTCTATGGATGGGTCTCTATGGGTCTCTATGGGTCTCTATGGGGTGTCTATGGCTCTCTATGGGTCTCTATGGGGTCTCTATGGGTCTCTATGGGTCTCTATGGGGTGTCTATGGGGCTCTATGGGTCTCTATGGGGTCTCTATGGGTTCTCTATGGGTCTCTATGGGTCTCTATGGGTCCCTATGGGTCTCTATGGGGTGTCTATGGGTCTCTATGGGGTCTCTATGGGGTCGCTATGGGTCTCTATGGGTCTCTATGGGTCTCTGTGGGGTCTCTATGGGTCTCTATGGGTCTCTATGGGTCTCTATGGGGCAGGATTGGGTCCATGTAGCACCTCCCCCCCGCCCCCGCAGCTCCCCCCTCCCCCCCCCTCCCCGGGCCCCTCCCCCCGCCGAGGAGCACGATGAGGATTACACCAACGACCCCTACGTCACCGGCTACGTGTGAGTCACGTGACGCCCCCCCTCCCCCCCATCACATGACCGCGGCTGACCCCCCCCCCCTCCTCCTCCTCCCGCAGTGACGTCATCCCGGACGAGGCGAGCGACCGCACAGGTGGGCGGCGACCACGTGACCGGAACCCCCCCCCCCCCCACGTGACCCTCATTGATTCCCATTCCCCCCCCCTTGGAGCTCATTGAACCCCATTGACCCCATGTGACCTTTTCCCGCCAACAGCGCCCCCTGGTGGCGACTACGAGAATGTCCCGGATGGAGCCCAGAGCCCCTTTGGTGAGACCCATAGAGACGCATAGAGATACATAGAGACCCCATAGAGACCCATAGGGACCCCATAGAGCCCCATAGAGACCCATAGAGACACATAGAGACCCATAGAGACCCCATAGAGACCCATAGAGACACATAGAGACCCCATAGAGACCCCATAGAGACCCATAGGGACCCCATAGAGACCCATAGAGACCCCATAGAGATCCATAGAGCCCCATAGAAACCCCATAGAGCCCCATAGAGACCCCATAGAGCCCCATAGAGACCCATAGAGACACATAGAGACCCATAGAGACCCCATAGAGACCCATAGAGACACATAGAGACCCATAGAGACCCCACATCCCCTTCTGTTCTCTCTACCTCACAGGCGGCAGCCTCGAGTACATCAACCTCCCCGCAGGCGGTGGTGAGTGACCCCACGTGACCCACCCCCCCACGTGACCGACCCCCGCCCACGTGACCTCTCTGACCCCGCCCCCTTCTCCCTCCCCCCTCCACAGCGAGCGAGAGCGAGGACAATGGAGGAGACTACGAGAACTTCTAGGTCACGTGACCCCATGGCCCCTCCCCCTTAGCCCCACCCCTCCCCATAGCCCCTCCCCTTCCCCATAGCCCCACCCCCTCTGACCCCCATCTCCCCACAGGTCTCTGGAGCTGCCCCCCCAACGGGACCCCCTCTTTATTTATTGTGACCCCCAAGAGAGCTGACGGCACCTGAGAGACCCCATAGAGACCCATAGGGACCCATAGAGACCTGTACAGACCCATAGAGATCGCCTGGACCCATAGATCCCCCCCTAGTACTGATGTATCCCCATCATGGGACCCATAGATCCCCTCCCCTGCCCCATTGAATAAAGCTGTGCCCCAATTCAGGTGCTTTGGGTGGCACTTATGGGGCAGCTGTGGGCTATGGGGCAGTGCTGTGGGGCAACGCTATGGGGTAATGCTATGGGGCTATGCTATGGGGCAATGCTATGGGGCCGCTCTATCCGTCCCACGTGACTCTTGGGGGGGTGTGAGTGTGGCCCCGCCCCCTTCCCGCAGCAGCCAATCAGCGCCGGCCCCGCAAACACGCACGTGGTTTCCCGCATTGCCGTTTATTTCCCGCCAATTCCAACACGCGGTCGGTGGGGGCGGGGCTCCGAGAGGGCTCGGAGGCCTCCCATTGGCTATTGAAGGTCCCCATTGCCCCTTTAAGATCCCCATTGCCCATTTAAGGACCCCATTGAGTTCTTGTGGCCCCCCCCTTGCCCGTTTAAGGCCCCTATGGTCCCATTGAAGGACAACATTGCCCCTTTAAGGACCCCCATAGCCCCATTCGATGTCCCCATTGCCCCTTTAAGACCCCCATAGCCCCATTTACCCCATCCAATGCCTTTTTAAGCCCCCATTGCCCCTTTACGGCCCCCCCATAGCCCCATTTACCCCCTATTACTCCTTTAAGAGCCCCATTCCCCCTTTAAGGCCCCCATTACCCCCCCATTGCCCCTTTAAGGCCCCCCCATATCCCCATTTACCCCCTATTACCACTTTAAGGCCCCCCTTGCCCCTTTAAGGCCCCCCTCAATAGCCCCATTTAGCCCCTATTACCCCTTTAAGGCCGATGACGCCAGCGGCCCCTCCCGCGCTGCGAGCGCTCCCATTGGCCGCGTCGGCGGAGGGGGCGTGTCCGATGAGGGGGCGGATCCAGGTGACGTAAGCGCTGACGCGGGTGTAGACGCCGGGGCGGTTGGGGACGCCGCAGCCCTGCCCCCAACTCACGACCCCCGCCAGGGCCCAGCGACCCCCCCCGGTACGGCAGGAAAGGGGACCCCCGGAGTCACCCTGGGGGGGGAGGGGAGGGTGAGAGTGGGGGTGGGGGGGAGGGGTGTGGAGTGTATGGGGGGATATGGGGGTCTATGGGGGGGATATGGGGGTCTATGGGGGGGATATGGGGGTCTATGGGAGGGATATGGGGGGTCTATGGGGGGTCTATGGGGGTCTATGGGGGGTCTATGGGGGTCTATGGGGGTCTATGGGGGGTCTATGGGGGTCTATGGGGTTCTATGGGGGGTCTATGGGGGTCTATGGGGGTCTATGGGGGGTCTATGGGGGTCTATGGGGGGTCTATGGGGGTCTATGGGGGGTCTATGGGGGTCTATGGGGGTCTATGGGGGGTCTATGGGGGTCTATGGGGGTCTATGGGGTCTATGGGTGTCTATGGGTGTCTATGGGGCTCTATGGGTGTCTATGGGGTCTATGGGGCTCTATGGGGTCCCACCACCTTCATATCCCCCCCCCTCAGAATACCAAGCACACACCATGCGGCGCGGAGGAGCCAGCGGCAAGGACCGGCCCATCGAGCCGTAGAGGCGCCTGCACGTGCTCAGCGCCAGCACCGGCACCTCCAGCTCCTGCAGGCGCCGGGGGGCAGCTGCGGGGGCAATGGGGGGCAATGGGGGTCAATGGGATCAATGGAAGTCAATGGGGGTGCAATGGGGGGGGCAATGGGGGGATCCCCCACTGACCCCATTGACTCCCATTGCCCTCATTAACCCCCATTACCCCCCATTGATCCCCTATTGACCCCCATTGACCCCCATTGACCCCATTGGCCCCATTAAACCCATTGCCCCCATTCCCCCCATTGACCCCCATTGACCCCCATTGATCCCATTGACCTCCATTGCCCCATTGACCCCCATTCCACATTGACCCCCATTCCCCCATTGCCCCATTGACCCCCATTGCCCCATTGACTCCCATTGCCCCCATTGACCCCCATTGCCCCCATTAACCCCCATTACCCCCATTGACCCCCATTCCCCCCACTGATCCCCATTGATCCCCATTCTCCCATTGCCCCCCATTCCCCATTGCCTCCCATTCCCCCATTGACCCCCATTCCCCCATTGATCCCCATTGCCCCCCATTCCCCCCATTGCCCCCATTGTCCCCCATTACCCCCATCCCCCCCATTGCCCCCCATCCCCCCATTCCATTGATCCCCATTCCCCCATTGATCCCCATTAACCCCATTAACCCCCATTCTCCCATTACCCCCATTAACCCCCATCCCCCCCATCCCATCCCCCCCCCTCACCTCCTTCCCCCGCCTCCCCCCAGCCAGTGGCCACGCAGCGGGCCCCGGGGGGGGGGAAGGCGGCGCCGGGGGGGGGCAGGCACACGGGGAGCAGGCGGGGCCCCAGGGGCACGGCCCGGGCCAAGCGCGCCAGAGCCAGGTCCCCGCTCGTGGCCTCCCCCCGGTACCGGGGGTGCGGCAGCACCTGGGCCACGGGCACCAGCAGCCCCTGGGAGGGGCCGGGCCGGGGCGGCAGCCAATGGGAGCCCAGGAGGACGGAGTAGAGGCGGGGGTCACGGCTCCTGCAGGGGGGACAATGGGGGGCAATGGGGGGAAATGGGGGGCAATGGGGGTCAATGGGAGTCAATGGGGGTCAATGGGACTCAATGGGACTCAATGGAAGTCAATGGGACTCAATGGGACTCAATGGGAGTCAATGGGACTCAATGGGACTCAATGGGACTCAATGGACTCAATGGGACTCAATGGACTCAATGGGACTCAATGGACTCAATGGGACTCAATGGACTCAATGGGACTCAATGGGACTCAATGGACTCAATGGGACTCAATGGACTCAATGGACTCAATGGGACTCAATGGGACTCAATGGGACTCAATGGACTCAATGGGACTCAATGGACTCAATGGACTCAATGGGACTCAATGGACTCAATGGGACTCAATGGACTCAATGGGACTCAATGGACTCAATGGACTCAATGGGACTCAATGGACTCAATGGGACTCAATGGACTCAATGGACTCAATGGGACTCAATGGACTCAATGGGACTCAATGGACTCAATGGGACTCAATGGACTCAATGGACTCAATGGGACTCAATGGGACTCAATGGACTCAATGGACTCAATGGACTCAATGGACTCAATGGACTCAATGGACTCAATGGGACTCAATGGGACTCAATGGACTCAATGGGACTCAATGGACTCAATGGACTCAATGGGACTCAATGGACTCAATGGGACTCAATGGACTCAATGGGACTCAATGGACTCAATGGACTCAATGGGACTCAATGGACTCAATGGGACTCAATGGACTCAATGGACTCAATGGGACTCAATGGACTCAATGGGACTCAATGGACTCAATGGGACTCAATGGACTCAATGGACTCAATGGGACTCAATGGGACTCAATGGACTCAATGGACTCAATGGAGTCAATGGACTCAATGGACTCAATGGACTCAATGGGACTCAATGGGACTCAATGGACTCAATGGGACTCAATGGACTCAATGGACTCAATGGGCTCAATGGACTCAATGGACTCAATGGACTCAATGGGCTCAATGGACTCAATGGACTCAATGGGACTCAATGGACTCAATTGGACTCAATGGACTCAATGGATTCAATGAACTCAATGGGACAATAATGGGTATATATGGGGGACTATGGGGGAAATGGGGATCAGTGTGCGTCATGGGGTCAATGGGGGCCAATGGGCATCAGTGGGGATCAATGGGGTGGAGAACAATGGGGTTCAAAGGGGACCAAAGGCTTCCAATGGGGGAATCAGTGGGGCTGTATGTGGAATAAATGGGTCTCTATGGTGCTCTGTGGGGTCCCTATGGGTCTCTATGGGGTCTCTATGGGTCCCTATGGGTCTCTATGGGGCACTCACTCCTGGAAGCAATGCGCCGCCGTCAGCACCCACTCGGGGGTCACGAGGGAGGCGCCGCACACGTGACCCCCCCGGCGAAGCAACGCCCCCGTCCAAGGCCACGCCCCCGGCGCCGCGTCCTCGCCCCCCACGTTGCGAACCTCCGGGCCGCCAGGGGGCGCCACAGGGCGGCCGCAGCCTAGGGAGGGGCACGCGTAGGGATGCATGGGGATCCATAGGGATCCATAGGGATCCATAGGGATCCATAGGGATGCATAGGGACACATAGGGACACATAGGGATCCATAGGGATCCATAGGGATATACAGGGATATAGGCAATGGGATTTGGGGTATTATGGGATATGGGGGGGGTGTCTCACCAAGCTGCTCCCAGTTCACTGTGGGATGGTGGGAACAAAGGGAGATGTCACATGATCCATAGATCCCCCCCCATAGCCGCCCATTGCCCCATAAAGCCCCATTGCCCCATAGAGCCCCATGGCCCCATAGACTCCCATAGACCCCATAGCCACATTACCCTGTAGACAGCCATCGCCCCATAGCCCCCCATTGCCCCATAGACTCCCATTGTCCCATAGCCTCCCATAACCCCCCATTGCCCCATAGCCCCCCATTGCCCCATAGCCCCCATAGCCACATTACCCTGTAGACAGCCATTCCCCCATAGCCCCCCATAGCCCCATTGCCCCATTTCCCCATAGCCCCCCATTGCCCCATAGACCCCCATAGCCCCCCATCACCCCATAGACCCCATTGCCCCATAGACTCCCATAGCCCCATAGCCCCCCATTGCACCATAGCCCCCATTGTCCCATAGACTCCCATTGCCCCATAGCCCCCATAGCCCCATAGCTCTCACCTGAGTCCTCTCTGCCGTGGGTCCGGTCGCAGCCGTGGCTCCGCTGTGGGGCCAGCAGCAGCAGCAGCAGCAGCAGCGGGAGGGGGGGGGCGCTGGGGGGCGCCATGGCCGCGGCTCTGCCCCACAAGTGGCCCCTGCCCCACAGGCTCCGGCTCTGACCCCGGCTCTGGCCCCACAGCGCTGTGGGGCGGGGCGGGAGCGGCCTGACGGGTTCTCCCACGCGCTATGGGGCGGGATGTGGGGCAGGAGGGGGGGGTGCGGGGGAGGAGGGTGTGGGGCGGGGGTGGGGCTGGGTATGGGGCTGGGATGGGGTTGGTTATGGGGCTGGTTATGGGGTTGGTTATGGGGCAGGTTATGGGGCAGGCAATGAGTCAGGTTATGGGGCAGGTATATGGCAGGTTATGGGCCTGGTTATGGGACAGGCAATGGGGTGTGGGGCGATGTGGGGCAGGGACCCACAGAGGAGCCAGAGGCAGCACTTGGGGTGTCCAAACAGGTTTATTGGGGGCTGCGGTGCTTGCGCCCCATAGCTGTGGGTCTGGGCCCCATAGATGTGGGTCAGAATCCTTCGCTGTGAGTCAGTGACCCCATTATGTGGGTCAGAGGCCCAGAGGTGTGGGTCTGGGCCCCATAGATGTGGGTCAGGATCCTCCACGGTGGGTCCAGGACCCGCGTTCTGAGTGCGGGACCTGCAGATGTGGGCCTGGGCCCCATAGATGTGGGGCAGGACCCTCCACTGGGGGCCAATGACCCCTTTATGTGGGTCAGAGCCCCATAGATGTGGGTCGGGATCCTCCATTGCGGGGCAACAAATGATACCCTTATGTGGGTCTGGGCCCCATAGATGCAGGTGGGTGCCCCATAGATGCGGGCCTCTGCCCCATAGATGCGGGTCTGTGCCCCATAGATGCGGGTCTCTGCCCCATAGATGGGGGTCAGGACAGCACATGGGCCACAGGCACCTTGGTGGGGCGCCCCCCCCGTGGCACCACGAGGTCATCGGGGTCCTCGAGGTCCTCGTCGTCGGGGTCGAGACCTATGGGGGGGACAAGGGGGTTACTGTGGGTCCCTATGGGTCTCTATGGGTCTCTATGGGGTCCCTATGGGTCTCTATGGGTCCCTATGGGTCTCTATGGGTCCCTATGGGGTGTCTATGGGTCCCTATGTATCCCTATGGGTCCCCGCTTACCCCGCGCCAGGAGCCGCGCGCGCCGGCGGTCACGTGGGAAGGCGGAGGCGGTGCCCAGGAAGGCCCCGCCCCCGAGCGCGGCCACGAAGGGGCAGAGCAGGAGCGCGAGCCCCAGCGCGCGCGCGGCGGCCAGGGAAGAAGGGGCGGGGCCGGCGGAGGAACGCAGCCAATCGCTGAGCTGGAATTGCAGAGGGCGGGGTCAGAGCCCCGGCCCATTCATCCCCCTGCCGGCTCATTGGTGCTCATTGATGCCCATTGATCCCCATTAATCCCATTGAGTCCCATTGATCCCCATAGACCCCTCATAGACTCCCATAGAGCACTATGGCGCCCCCTAGCGGCCACCCCGTGCCGCGCTCCCCAGCACCATTGACACTCAATGGAAGCGGCTCCCCATAGACCCCCATAGACCCCCCATAGACCCCCATAGACCCCCATAGACCCCCATAGACCCCCATAGACCCCCATAGACCCCCATAGACCCCCCATAGACCCCCATAGACCCCCCATAGACCCCCCATAGACCCCCATAGACCCCCCATAGACCCCCCATAGACCCCCCATAGACCCCCATAGACCCCCCATAGACCCCCATAGACCCCCATACCCCCCCCACAAGCACGGGGCTCCCCGCGTCCCCCAGCAGGTGGGAGGTGATGATCTGCAGCGCCTCGGCCGTGGAGCGACGCGTGGGAGCCACCACGTGCTGGGGGGGGAGAGGTCACGTGATCATACAT
The DNA here is from genome assembly GCF_033783945.1 of Neopsephotus bourkii. Lineage (NCBI taxonomy): Eukaryota > Metazoa > Chordata > Aves > Psittaciformes > Psittacidae > Neopsephotus > Neopsephotus bourkii. The sequence goes on along the minus strand of NW_026900543.1, from coordinate 131,954 downwards.
GGACACACCCCCCTAACCCCCCACCCCATAACCATACACAGGGACCCATCTATGGGGGGGCTATGGGGGTCTATGGGGGGATATGGGGGTCTATGGGGTTGATATGGGGGGCTATGCATGTGTATGGGGGACTATGGGGGGGATATGGGGATATGGGGGCTATGGGGCATGGGGGGATATGGGGTCTATGGGGCTATGGGGATATGGGGCTATGGTAGGGGTCTATGGGGGGGATATGGGGGTCTATGGGGTCTACGGGGGTTCTATGGGGGGTCTATGGTGGGATATGGGGGTCTATGGGAGGGATATGGGATTCTATGGAGGGTTTATGGGGTTCCTATGGGGGGTTTGTGGGGGGCTATGGGGCAGGACCCACCATGAGGATCTCAGCCACGATGGCCCAGTTGAGGCTGAGCAGCGACTCCCCCAGGAAGATGAAGATCTGTGGGGAGAGACGCATAAAGACCCCATAGAGACCCATAGAGACCCCATAGAGACCCATAGAGACCCCATAGAGACCCACAGACCCCCCATAGACCCCCATAGACCCCCATAGCCCCCCCATATACCCCCATAGACTCCCATAGAGCACTATGGCGCCCCCTAGCGGCCACCCCGTGCCGCGCTCCCCAGCACCATTGACACTCAATGGAAGCGGCTCCCCATAGACCCCCATAGACCCCCATAGACCCCCCATAGACCCCCCATAGACCCCCATAAACCCCCATAGACCCCCATATCCCCCCATAGACACTCACATAGGCCGCCGTGGGGCTGGGCCGGGCGGCCATGATGGCGAGCAGCAGGCAGGGGGCAGACCCCAGCAGCCCCATAGCGCAGAGCAGGGGCTCGGCCCGGGGGCAATGGGGGCTCCAGCGGCGAGAAAGCTCCGCCCCCAGCCCCACCCCCAGCACCCCCGAGGCCACCGTCAGCGCCCCGAAGAGCATGCTGGGAAACGGGGAGGTGGGGGTCAATGGGGGTAATGGGGGCAATGGGGGTGATGGGGTAATGGGGGTGATGGGGGTGATGGCGGTAATGGGGTTAATGGGGTAATGGGGGTGATGGGGGTAATGGGGTGATGGGGGTAATGGGGTGATGGGGGTGATGGGGGTAATGGGGGTAACGGGCATCAATGGTTATCAATGGGGTCAATGGGTATGAATGGGATCAATGGGTCTCAATGGTCTCAATGGGTCTCAATGTGTCTCAATGGGGGATGAATGGGTCCCAATGGGGTATGAATGGGTCTCAATGGGGGATGAATGGGTCCCAATGGGGTACGAATGGGTCCCAATGGGGTACAAATGGGTCACAATAGGGTATGAATGGGTCTCAATGGGGGAGGAATGGGTCCCAATGGGGTACGAATGGTTCCCAATGGGTTCCCAATGGTTCTCAATGGGGTCTCCATGGTTCCCAATGGTTCCCAACGGGGTATGAATGGGTCTCAATGGGGTCTCAATGGGTTCCCAATGGGGTCTCCATGGTTCCCAATGGTTCCCAATGGGGTATGAATGGGTCTCAATGGGGTCTCAATGGGTTCCCAATGGGGTCTCAATGGTTCCCAATGGGTTATGAATGGTTCCCAATGGGTTCCCAATGGGTTATGAATGGGGTCTCAATGGTTCCCAATGGTTCTCAATGGGTTCCCAATGGGTTATGAATGGGGTCTCAATGGTTCCCAATGGGTTATGAATGGGGGATCAATGGGTTCCCAATGGGTTATGACTGGGGGGGGTGTCCCCACCTCTCGGTGCCCTCGCAGCGCTGGCCCCGGGGGCAGGGCTCCCCCCTACCCGTGGCCTCCCGGCAGCGGCTCAGGAAGGCGGGGGCCCAGAGCGCCAGCGCCCCCGACACGAAGGCCACGGCCGTGAAGCCCAGCGTGGAGAGCACCAGGGAGCGGCTGCGGGGACACGACACAGAGGGGGACCCCTATAGTACCCTATAGTACCCTATAGCATCACTAAGGCATCCCTATGGAACCCCTATAGCATCCCTATGGTACCCTGTGGAGAGCACCAGGGAGCGGCTGCGGGGACACCGAGACAGAGGGGGAGCACTATGGGACCGTATAGCATCCCTATGGCATCCCTATAGTACCCTATAGCATCACTATGGTACCCTGTGGAGAGCACCAGGGAGCGGCTGCGGGGACACCGAGACAGAGGGGGAGCACTATGGGACCGTATAGCATCCCTATGGCATCCCTATAGTACCCTATAGCATCACTATGGTACCCTGTGGAGAGCACCAGGGAGCGGCTGCGGGGCAACGACACAGAGGGGGACCCCTATAGTACCCTATAGTACCCTATGGTACCCTATGGGATCCTATGGTACCCTATAGCATCACTATGGCATCCCTATAGTACCCTATAGCATCCCTATGGCATCCCTATAGTACCCTATAGCATCACTATGGTACCCGATGGGATCCTATGGTACCCTATAGTACCCTATAGCATCACTATGGTACCCGATGGGATCCTATGGTACCCTATAGTACCCTATAGCATCACTATGGAACCCCTATAGCATCCCTATGGTACCCTGTGGAGAGCACCAGGGAGCAGCTGCGGGGCAATGACACAGAGGGGGACCCCTATGGTACCCTATAGCATCACTATGGCATCCCTATGGGATCCTATGGGACCCTATAGCATCCCTATGGTACCCTATGGTATCCCTATAGCATCCCTATGGTACCCTATAGCATCCCTATGGCATCCCTATGGTATCCCTATAGCATCCCTATGGTATCCCTATAGTATCCCTATGGTATCCCTATAGCATCCCTATTGTACCCACAGCACCCTATGGCACCCTAAGGTACCATAGGGTACCCACAGACCCCCCCACAGGCACCCATAGACATACATAAAACACCCATTGCCCCCCATGTCCCCATTGCCCCATAGCCCCCATTACCCGCATTGGCCCCATTACCCCCATTGACCCCCATTGCCCCCATTACCCCCATTGCCCCCATTACCCCCATAGCCCCCATTACCCCCATTACCCCCATCACCCCCATAGCCCCCATTGCCCCCCATTACCCCCATCACCCCCATAGCCCCCATTGCCCCCCATTACCCCATTGCCCCCCATGCAGTCCCTATGCCCCCCCCTGCAGTCACTTGGTGAGCAGGTCCCGGAGGTCGCTGCCCCACGCGCTGTGGGGCAGGGGGGTGCCAGGGGGGGTCTCGGTGCCCCCCCGGGGGGGGTCGGTCACCAGGGTCACCAACAGAGCCAGCGCCACCAGGCCCAGCACGGGGGTCACCTGCAGGGGGCAATGGGGGGCAATGGGGATCAATGGGGGGAAATGGGGATCAATGGGGATCAATGGGGATCAATGGGGATCAGTGGGGATCAATGGGGATCAATGGGGATCAATGGGGATCAGTGGGGATCAATGGGGATCAATGGGGATCAGTGGAGAACACTGGGGGTCAATGGGGATCAATGGGTGTGAACGCGATCAATAGGCATCAAAGGAGATCAATGGGTATCAATGGCACCAATGGGTATGAATGGGATCAATGGGCGTGAATGGCATCAATGGGTATGAATGGGATCAATGGGTATGAATGGGATCAATGGGCGTGAATGGCATCAATGGGCATCAATGGGTATGAATGGGATCAATGGGCGTGAATGGCATCAATGGGCATCAATGGGTATGAATGGGATCAATGGGCGTGAATGGCATCAATGGGCATCAATGGGTATGAATGGGATCAATGGGCGTGAATGGCATCAATGGGTATGAATGGGATCAATGGGCATCAATGGAGATCAATGGGCATCAATGGAGATGAATGGGGGTCAATGGGGGTCAGGGAGGGGGTGTGGTCTCACCCGCAGGGCCCAGCGCCAATCAGTGGCCACTTCCTTGACCTTCGCCCCCATGATGTAACCCAGGCCACTGTGGGGGGGATTAGGGGTCACACACCCCATAGAGCCCCATAGACCCCCATAGAGCCTCACACACCCCCATAGAGCTGCACAGAACCCCCATAGACCCCCACGGACCCCCCATAGACACTCATAGACCACCATAGACCCCCCACAGACGCCCCCATAGACCCCCCATACACCATAGACCACCCACAGCCCATAGACCCCCATAGACCCCCATAGACCCCCCATAGACCCACACCCCCATAACCCGACCCCCATAGACCCATAGACCCCCATAACCATCACACACCCATAGACCCCCATAGACCCCCATAGACCCCCATAGACCCCCATACCCCCCATAGACCATAGACCCCCATAGACCCCCCATAGACCCCCCATAGCCCCCCATAGACCCCCCATCCATAGACCCCCCATAGACCCCCATAGACCCCCATAGACTCCCCATACCCCCCCATTACCCCCCCTTACCTGCCCAAGGGCACAGCCAGGTAGAACCCCCCCAGAGCGCGGCTGCGGGGGGCCCCGGGGGGGCTCAGGTCGGCCACGAGGGTGGGGGCCACGGTGGAGAAGGCGGCTTCACCAGCACCGACCACTGCCCGGGCCACCAGCAGGGCCCAGAACCCCTGCGGCAATGGGGGGCTATGGGGGGCTATGGGGGGCTATGGGGGGTCTATGGGGCTATGGGGGGTCTATGGGGCTATGGGGGTCTATGGGGGGTCTATGGGGGTCTATGGGGGTCTATGGGGGTCTATGGGGGTCTATGGGGGTCTATGGGGGGTCTATGGGGGTCTATGGGGGGCTATGGGGGTCTATGGGGGTCTATGGGGGTCTATGGGGGTCTATGGGGGTCTATGGGGGCTATGGGGGTCTATGGGGGTCTATGGGGGTCTATGGGGGTCTATGGGGGTCTATGGGGCTATGGGGTCTATGGGGTCTATGGGGGTCTATGGGGGGTCTATGGGGGTCTATGGGGGTCTATGGGGTCTATGGGGGTCTATGGGGGTCTATGGGGGTCTATGGGGGTCTATGGGGGTCTATGGGGGTCTATGGGGGTCTATGGGGGGGCTATGGGGGTCTATGGGGGTATGGGGTCTATGGGGGGTTGATGGGGGTCTATGGGGGGCTATGGGGGTCTATGGGGGTCTATGGGGGTCTATGGGGGTCTATGGGGGTCTATGGGGGTCTATGGGGGTCTATGGGGGGCTATGGGGGTCTATGGGGGGATATGGGGGTCTATGGGGGTCTATGGGGGTCTATGGGGGTCTATGGGGGTCTATGGGGGTCTATGGGGGGTCTATGGGGGTCTATGGGGGTCTATGGGGGTCTATGGAGGGGTCTATGGGGGTCTATGGGGGTCTATGGGGGGTATGGGGGGTATGGGGGTCTATGGGGGTCTATGGGGGTCTATGGGGGTCTATGGGGGTCTATGGGGGTCTATGGGGAGCCGCTTCCATTGAGTGTCAATGGTGCTGGGGAGCGCGGCACGGGGTGGCCGCTAGGGGGCGCCATAGTGCTCTATGGGAGGCTATGGGTATCAATGGACATCAATGGGGTCTATGGGCTCAATGGGCGTCAATGGGGATCAATGGGAATCAATGAGGATCAATGGGCATCAATGAGAGTCAATGGGGTCTATGGGGGCTCTATGGAGTAGCGGGACAAGGGGGATGCCCTATAGCATCCATGGGGCACCCCATAGCACCCATAGGTGCCCCATGAGCTCCCCAGGACCCACCCCCAAGCATCCCCCTTACTCCCCATAGACACCTTCAGCCCCACATAGACCCCCATAGCCTCCCCATAACCACCCCTAGACCCCCCATAGCACCCCATAGACCCCCCATAGCCGCCCATAGACCCTCCATAGCACCCCATAGCTGCCCCATAGCGCCCCATAGCCTCTCACCTGGGGGGGCACGAAGCTCCCGGCCATGGTTGCAGCCGCCCATAGGGCAAGGCCGAGGCTGAGGAGCCGCTTGCGGCTCCTGCGATCCCCCCAATAGCCACAGAGGGGCGCCAGCACCATGTAACTGCCAATGAACACTGTGGGGCAGCCCCATAAGTGTGGGGCAGCCGCATAAGTGTGGGGCAGACCCCTGTGTGTGGGTCAGCCACCTATGTATGTGGCAGCCCCATAGCGGTGGCTCAGGCCCCTATGTAGAGGGCAGCCGCACGGCTATGGGGCAGCCCCACACGTGTGGGGCAGGGGGGGTCGCACCTGTCTGCAGGAGCCCGGAGCTGCTGTCGCTGATGCTGAAGAAATCCTCAACGTCGGGGAGGACGGCTGGGGTGGGGGGAGATGTGGGGCTGCCCCATAGCACCCATAGGGACCCATAGGGACCCATAGCACCCATAGGGACCCATAGAGACCCATAGCACCCATAGGGACCCATAGCACCCATAGGGACCCATAGCAGCCATAGGGACCCATAGCACCCATAGGAACTCATAGGGACCCATAGCACACATAGGGCCCCACAGCACCCTATATCACCCCATAGCGCCCCATAGATCCCCCCCCCACGTACCAGCCACAGTGAAGCGGTCCATGTAGTTGAGCAGGTTGATGTAACAGAGGATGGCGATGCTGAGGAGGGCGCCGGGGGGCGCTGTGGGGCTGGGGCTGTCGCTATGGGGCGCTATGGGGCAGGGGCCGTCGCTATGGGGCGCGGTGGGGCAGGACGGGCTCCCCCCATCGCCGGTGTCGTCGGCGCGAAGCAGCTCTGGCCCCGACGCCATGGGGCAGGCCTGGGGGGGGGAAAAATGGGAGGGGGGTTATGGGGCTGCCCCATAGAGAGCGGTGCCATAGAGATACAAAGACCCCTATAGAACACTATAGACCCCTATAGACCCCTATAGAAACCCCATAGACCCCCACAGACCCCCCATAGACACCCATAGACCCCCCATAGACCCCCATAGAGCCCCATAGCCCCCACATAGACACCCGATAGCGCCCCATAGCTCCCCGATCACGTGATCTCCCCTTTCCCACCCCCATAGACCCCCCGCTTACCCGCCCGCGAGTCGCTGCCGGCGCGGCGTCACGTGATCGCGCTCACGTGACCGCACCCCCCCTTCATTGCCCCTCCCCTTCCGGCCCTGGGGAGGAACCAATCCGGAAGCGCCTTGGGAAGGGAAACGCGGGGTTTCACCGTGACGTCACCGGTGACGTTGGCTCGTGCCCCCCCATCGTGACGTCACACGGAGGGGTAACCCCCCGAGGGAGCGTGGTGACGTCATCGCCCCGCGTAGGTGTCGTGTGCCCCCCCCACCCGTGGTTGCTCGCACGCCATTGGCTGGGATTGGCCCCGCCCACTCGGTGCTGATTGGTTGGAGGGGGGGGACTGGGAGCGGCGCCAAGAGACACAATGGGGTCAATGGGATCCGTAGTGGGCTCAATGGGATCCATTGGGATCAATGGGATCCGTACTGGGATCAATGGGATCCATTGGGATCCATGGGATCCATACTGGGATCAATGGGATCTGTACTGGGATCAATGGAATCCGTACTGGGGTCAATGGGATCCGTATTGGGGTCAATGGGATCCGTACTGGGATCAATAGGATCTGTACTGGGAGCCATTGGGGTCAATGGGATCTGTACTGGGAGCCACTGGGAGCAATGGGATCCGTACTGGGATCAATGGGATCTGTACTGGGAGCAATGGGAGCCATACTGGGCTCAATGGGATCCATTGGGAGCAATGGGATCCATACTGGGATCAGTGGGATCCATACGGGGAGCAATGGGATCCATACTGGGCGCAATGGGATCCATTGGGCTCAATGGGATCCACACCGGGCTCAATGGGATCCATACTGGGCTCAATGGGATCCACACTGGGCTCAATGGGATCCATACTGGGAGCCATTGGCAGCAATGGGATCCCTGGGCTCTCCCCTCCCCCCTCCCTCCCCTCCCCCCCAGCAGCTGCAGGGGTGGGGGAGGGGCAGCAGGTGCGGGGTCCCCCCCTCCCCCCCCCCTTCCCGTTTCTATTCCCGGTTATTCCCCAGAAAGGGCACGAGGAGCCTCAAGGCGGGGGGAGGGGCGAGGAAAGGGGCGGGGCCAGACCCCTCCCCCCCCCCATGGGGGGGCAATAAAACCCCCCGCGATTGGACGGAGCCCACAGCGACCCCCGCCCTGCCTGCGAGGAGACAATGGTGAGAGCCTGAGCCCCATAGAAACCCCATAGAAACCCATAGAGACCCCATAGAAACCCCATAGAGCCCCATAGAAACCCATAGAGACCCCATAGAAACCCCATAGAGACCCCATAGAAACCCCATAGAGCCCCATAGAAACCCCATAGAGCCCCATAGAAACCCCATAGAAACCTCATAGACCCCCATAGAAACCCCATAGACCCATAGGGACCCCCCAAACCCCCCTGGACACCAGCCCCCCCCGCCCGCGACCCCAATGACCCTCAGAACCCCCCCATTAAAGACCTATAGAGACTCCCATAGACCCCCTATAGGGACCCATGCGGACCTATAGAGACCATAAGTACCCCATAGAGACCCATAGAGACACATAGAGACCCCATAGAGACCCATGGAGACCCCATAGAGACCCCTTTACACCCACTAAATGCCCCTTAGAACCCCATAGAGAACCATAGGGCCTCATAGTGCCAAGTAGAGCCCCATAGGGACCCCTTGGACCCTCCAAACCCCCCAATAGACACCCACAGAGCCCCCATAGACACCCATAGCTCCCCGTTATTACTCCATAGACCCCCCATAGCCCCATAGACTCCCCTAGACTCCCCATAGATACCCCCTAGACCCCCACAGACCCCCTCTAGACCCCCATAGACACCCATAGCACCCCCATAGACCCCCATATCCCCCCCATAGACCCCCATAGCCACCCCATAGAGCCCCATAAGGACCCATAGCTCCCCATAGGCCCCCAAGAAGGCGAAGCGCCGTGCGGCCGAGGGCAGCTCCAACGTCTTCTCCATGTTCGACCAGACCCAGATCCAGGAGTTCAAGGAGGTGGGGACCCCCCTTTGACCACGCCCCCTTCCCCTTAAGCTCCGCCCCCTTCCCCTCCTTAAGCTCCGCCCCTTCCTCATTCATCCCCTGCCCTTCATTCACCCCCGCCCTCCCCTTCCCCTTCCCATTCACCTCAATGAGGCCCCCTTGTGGCCACGCCCCCTGCGCTCTGATTGGTCCCTGTGCTCCCACTGGCCACGCCCCCCTCCCCTTCCCATTCACCCTCTTGTGGCCACACCCCCTGCGCTCTGATTGGTCCCCGCGCTCCCACTGCCCACGCCCCCCTCCCTTTCCCATTCACCTCAATGAGGCCCCCTTGTGGCCTCGTGTTCTCGTACCCCCCCCCGTGTTCTGATTGGTCCCCGCGCTCTCATTTGGCTCCGCCCCCTTTTCCCAGGCCTTCACGGTCATTGACCAGAACAGGGATGGGATCATTGATAAGGACGACCTGAGGGAGACCTTTGCCGCCATGGGTAGGGGCGGGGCTTAATGTGAAGGGGAGGGGCTTAAATGGAAGGGGAGGGGCTTAAACGGAAGGAGAGGGGCTTCGGGAATGGGCTGCAATGGGGATGAATGGGAAGGGGAGAGGATTCAATGGATGCCTATGGGAAAAGGGAGGGGCTTGGAGATGGGCGGGGCTTAGAGGTGAAGGGGGTGTGGCTTCATTACAATGGGGAGTATAGGGAAGGGAGGGGTGGTCTATGGGGTTTGGGCTTTGTCTATGGGGCATGGGCATGGTCTATGGGGCATGGGCATGGTCTATGCGGCATGGGCATGGTCTATGGGGCACGGGCATGGTCTATGGGGCAGGGGGCGTGGTCTGCTGAAGCCACGCCCCCCCAGGCCGTATGAACGTGAAGAACGAGGAGCTGGACTCAATGATCAAGGAGGCTTCGGGCCCCATCAACTTCACCGTGTTCCTGACCATGTTCGGGGAGAAGCTCAAGGGTGAGCCCCATAGCGACCCATAGCGACCCATAGGGACCCATAGGGACCCATTGGGACCATAGAGACCCATAGGGACCCCATTGGGACCCATTGACCCAGTGGTGCCGTCCAATCAGGTGCGGACCCCGAGGATGTCATCATGGGAGCCTTCAAGGTGCTGGACCCCGATGGGAAGGGAACCATCAAGAAGACCTTGTGAGACATGGGGGGGGTCTGGGGTTATTATGGGATATGGGAGGGGGGTGTGTGACCATCTCTAAACCCCGCCCCTTTTGCCCCCCCCTTCCCCAGCTTGGAGGAGCTTCTGACCACCCAGTGTGACCGGTTCACCCCTGAGGAGGTGAGGGGGGCCCCTATTGGGGGTCTATAATGGTCTATAGGGGGGTCTATAATGGTCTATAGGGGGACTATGGGGGCCCATATAGGGGGTCTATAATGGTCTATAGGGGGTCTATAATGGTCTATAAAGGGTCTATAATGGTCTATAGGGGGGTTTATGGGGGGGTATATAATGGTCTATAGGGGGTCTCTAATGGCCTATGGGGGGGGTCTATAATGGCCTATGGGGGGTCTCTAATGGTCTATGGGGCTCAGATCCGGAACATGTGGGCCGCCTTCCCCCCCGACGTGGCCGGCAACGTGGACTACAAGAACATCTGCTACATCATCACCCATGGGGAGGACAAGGAGGGCGAGTGAGGGGGGCCCCCCATTGCCTTCAATGGAACACCCCATTAAACCCCATTGTCTTCAATGGAACATCCCATTAAACCCCATTGCCTTCAATGGAACATCCCATTAAACCCCATTGTCTTCAATGGAACATCCCATCGCCCCCCCCATTGGCTCAATGGAACATCCCATTAAACCCCATTGTCTTCAATGGAACATCCCATCGCCCCCCCCATTGGCTCAATGGACGCTCCCCATTGGCTCAATGGACGCTCCCACGCCCCCCCATTGGACCATACCAAGCCCGGGGAAGGGGGGGGGGAATGCCTTCAAACCCAAAGCCCCCCCCATTGGTTCCTATGGGACCCCCCCATTGATAAAGGGGGGAGATGGGGGGGGCATCAAGGGATGGGGAGGAATTGGCCCAAAATGGGGGGAACTTAACCCAAAATGGGAGGAAAGGGCCCCAAATGGAGAGAAATGACCCCAAACGGGAGGAAATGATGCAAAATGTGTAGATTTAGACCCGAAATAGGAGTTGACCCAAAATGGGTGGATTTTGACCCAAAATGGGACCTTACGGTGGTTGTAATGTGTCCATTGGTCATCTATGGGTCCATTGGTCATCTATGGGTCCATTGGTTGTCTATGGGTCCATTGGCCATCTATGGGTCCATTGGTTGTCTATGGGTCCATTGGCCATCTATGGGTCCATTGGCCGCCTATGGGTCCATTGTCCATCTATGGGTCCATTGTCCATCTATGGGTCCATTGTCCATCTATGGGTCCATTGTCCACCTATGGGGCAGGCCATAGGGCCTCTATGGGGCAGTGCAGGCCCTGGGGCTCCGCTGGGGCCTCAGTGGAGCAGGAGCTGGGCGCAGAGCGGGCAGTAGAGCTTCCCATCGCGCTGCTGTGGGGCAGCCCCATGGAAGGGCTGGAGGCAGAAGGAGCAGCTCCCCTGGGAATGGGGCTGGGAATGGGGCCGGGGATGGCGCTGGCACAGGGGGCGCCCGTCGGCCTCGAAGAAGGAGCCTCCGGTGATGGGAGAGGAGCATTCCTGAGGGGGAAGAAGGGGAGAAGGGGGATATGGGGGGTGTATGGGGTGTATGGGGTATAGGGTATATGGGATATATGGGGTATATGGGATATATGGGGTATATGGGGTATATGGGATATGGGATATATGGGGTATGGAATATGGGACATATGGGGTCTATGGGATATATAGGATATAGGGGTATGGGATCTATGGGATCTATGGGACACACGGGATATGGACTCTATGGGCTCTATGGGATCAATGGGATCAATGGGTGTCAATGGGCGTCAATGGGCTCAATGGGTGTCAATGGGTGTCAATGGGATCAATGGGTATGAATGGGGTCAATGGGCATCAATGGGATCAATGGGTATCAATGGGCTCAATGGGTATCAATGGGATCAATGGGTGTCAATGGGTATCAATTGGTGTCAGTGGGTGTCAATGGGTGTCAATGGACTCAATGGGTATCAATGGGATCAATGGGCATCAATGGAATCAATGGGTGTCAATGGGTATCAATCAGCGTCAGTGGGTATCAATGGGCGTCAATGGGCTCAATGGGTATCAATGGGTATCTTTGGGATCAATGGGTCTCTATGTGTCCCTATGGGTCCCTATGGGTCTCTATGGGTATCAATGGGATCAATGTGTCCCTATGGGTCCCTATGGGTCTCTATGGGTCTCTATGGGTCCCTATGGGTCCCTATGGGTGTCACTGGGCCCTCACCGCGCACACGAAGCACTGGGGGTGCCAGAGCCCCTGCAGGGCCGCGATGAACCCGGCCTGGATGGGGCGGGCGCAGCCCCGGCAGCGGCCCCCAAAGAGGAGCCCAAAGTCCCGGGGGCAGTAGGGGAGGAGGTCCCGGGCCAGGAACCCTATGGGGGGTAATGGGGTACATGAGGGGTACATGGGGGGTATATGGGGGGTATGGGGTGTATGGGGTATATGGGGTATATGGGGGGTATGGGGTATATGGGGGGTATGGGGGATATGGGGTATATGGGGGGTATGGGGTATATGGGGGGTATGGGGTATATGGGGTGTATGGGGTATATGGGGGGTGTGGAGGGTATGGGGTATATGGGGTATATGGGGTATATGGGGTGTATGGGGGATATGGGGTGTATGGGGTATATGGGGGGTATGGGGTATATGGGGTATATGGGGTGTATGGGGTATATGGGGTGTATGGGGTATATGGGGTGTATGGGGTATATGGGGTGTATGGGGTATATGGGGTATATGGGGTATATGGGGTGTATGGGGTGTATGGGGTATATGGGGTATATGGGGTATATGGGGTATATGGGATATGGGGTCTATGGGGTCTCTGACCCTCCTCCCCCAGCACCCCCCCGCAATGGGTGCAGCAGAAGTGCTCCGGGTGCCAGGTCTTGTCCAGCGCCGTCACCACTTGCTGCAGGGGAGGGGGGGCTCCATCCCATAATAGCACGCAAAGACCCCCCCCATCACAACCACTGCCCCCCCATTACACCCCATTGACCCCCATTAAACATTGGCCTCATTTCCCCCCTTGACTCCCATTGTCCCCATTTTCCCCATTCCCCCCATTTCCCCCCATTCCCCCCCATTCCCCTCCATTCCCCCCCATTCCCCCCATTCCCCCCATCCCCCCCCATTCCCCCCCATAACCCCCATTTCCCCCCATTCCCCCCCATTCCCCCCATTCCCCCCCATACCCCCCATTCCCCCCATTCCCCCCCATTCCCCCCCATCCCCCCCCCCCGACCACGTGACCCCTCGGCGCACGTGCAGGATGGGGCGGCCGCAGGCGGCGCAGGGGGGGGCGCACAGCCGCCCGTAGTCCTCCGGGCAGTAGGGGGCGCCATCGCGCTCGAAGAAGGCGCTCCCTTCCAGCGACTGCCCGCAGGCGGCGCACCGGAAGTGACGCGGGTGCCACCAGCGCCCCAGCGCCAGCAGCGCCTGAAGTGGGTGGGCGGTGCCAATGCAGGGGGGGAGCCAATGGGAGCCACCTTTGGCTCCCATTGGCTCCCATTGATTCGCATTTAAATCCATTGATACCCATTGACCCCCATTGACCCCATTGATCCCCATTGACCCCATTGACCCCAATGACCCCAATCCTCCCCATTGCCACCCATTGACCCCATTGCCCGCATTGACACCCATTGCCCCCCATTGCCCCCATGGATCCCCATTGACCCCATTGCCCCATTGACCCCTATTGCCCCCCATTGACACCCATTGAACCCATTGACATGCATTGATCCCCATTGCCCCCCATTGCCCCCATTCCCCCCATTGCCCCCATTGCCCCCATTCCCCCCCATTGACCCCCATTCCCCCCTCACCTTCCCAGCAATGGGCTTCATGCACCCCCCACAGGGGCCCCTGCCCCCCATGGGCACCCCCTTCCTGTCCAGGTCCCTCTGCAGCAGCCTCAGGAGCGAGTCCAGGTCCTGCCCCACACTTGGGGGGCGCTGTGGGGTGGGGGGGGAGGGGTCAGGTACTTATGGGGCTGAAGGGGCCCCATAGGGCTCAATGGGGCCCCCTTGGGCTCACCTGGGGCTGGAGGTGGAAGCGGGCCAGGGAGGCCATGAGGGCGTCCAGCTCCTGGGTGGCTGCGGATGGGGGGCCCTTGGGGCTGCAATGGGGGGGAATGGGGTTTGGGGCAAAAAACGACAGTTTTGGGTCAGAAAACCCCAATTTGGGGGTCAAAACTCCCTTTTTTGGGCAAAAACTCCGGGTTTGGGTCAAAAAACACCATTTTTGGGTCAAACCCTGCCATTTTTGGCTCAGAAAATGGCAATTTTGGGGTCAAAACTCCCCATTTTTGGTAAACCCCCCCTTTTTGGTGTGAAAAGGCCAATTTTTGGGTTGAAAATCCCCAGTTTTGGGTAAACTCCCCATTTTGGGGATGAAAAGATCCATTTTTGGATCAAAAGTCCCCATTTTTTGGGTAACCACCCAATTTTTGGTGTCAAAAACCCATTTTTGGGTCAAAAATCCCCATTTTTGGTAAAACCCCCCCTTTGGGGGTGAAAAGACCCATTTTGGGGTAAAAAAATCCCCATTTTTGGTCAGCCCCCCAAATTGGGGATGAAAAGACCTATTTTGGGGTCAACCCCCCCCCATTTTGGGGTCAAAAAGACCCCATTTTTGGGGTGAAAAGCCGCGGGTTTGGGGTCCTGCTCACCCAGCCGGGGCTGCTCCATCCTCAATGGCGTCCAATGGGGGCTGCGAGGGGGGGGCCTGGGCCGAGAGCTCCTCTGCAGGGGGGGTTTGGGGTGAATAAAGGGGATTTTGGGTCCCTGCTGGCGTTTTGGGGCTGTTTGAGGGGATTTGGGGCTGATGGGGGGGGATCTGCGTCCGTTTGGGGCCATTTTGGGGGTGATTTGGGGTGATTTGGGGTGATTTTGGAGTGATTCTGGGTGATTTGTGGTGATTTTGTGATTTGGGGTGATTCTGGGTGATTTGGGGATGATTTTGGGGTGCTTTGGGGTGATTCAGTGTGATTTTGGGGTGCTTTGGGGTGATTCAGTGTGATTTTGGGGTGTTTTGGGTGATTTTGGGGTGATTTGGGGTGTTTTGGGGTGATTTCGGGCTGTTTCGGGTACCTGCGATGCCTCCGTGCGTCGCATTCAGGTCCCGCAGGAGCCGATCGAGCTCCCCGAGGCCGGGGGGGGGCGGCCGCGGCTTCTGCACCGTGCTGGGGGGGGGTGTTGGAACAGCCCAGCCTGAGCCCCCCCCCCAATAGACCGCAATGGTAGCGCCCATGGCCCATTGAGTCTCATTGAGTCCATTGAGTCCATTGACTCCCATTGATCCCCATTGATCCCCATTGCCCCCATACCTGTAGAGCTGCTCTGTGTCACCCCCAGGCACCTGGACACCAGCACATAGAGGGTTAATGGGGTGTAATGGGGTCTCCATAACCCATATACCCCATACCCCATATACCCCATACCCCATATATCCAATATCCCATACCCCATATACCCCATACCCCATATACCCCATATATCCCACACCCCATATATCCAATACCCCATATATCCCATACCCCATATCCCATACCCCATATACCCCATATCCCATTCCCATTCCCACCTTTCCACATGGAGCAGGCTTCAGGCTCGATGCTGTTGTCTCCAGGTCAGCCAAGAGGGCATCTGGGGCGGTATCCAGAGACCCATTCCCTATGGGGCCAGCCCCTATCCCATTCCCTATGGATCCATTCCCTATGGGGCCAGCCTCTATTCCATTCCCTATGGGTCCCACAGCCCCTTCCCCATGGATCCATTCCCTATGGGGCCAGCCCCTATTCCATTCCCTATGGGTCCCACAGCCCCTTCCCTATGGGTCCATTCCCTATGGATCCATTCCCTATGGGGCCAGCCTCTATTCCATTCCCTATGGGTCCCACAGCCCCTTCCCTATGGATCCATTCCCTATGGGGCCAGCCCCTACCCCATTCCCTATGGGTCCCACAGCCCCATCCCTATGGGTCCTACCCAGATCCTCCATGGTCGGAGCCCTTTCCCCCCCCCTCACCCCCCCTTATGACGTCATCACACACGGGGCCCCCTCCATGCCCTTATATGGAAGTGTCCGGAATGTTGGGATGGGGCCAGGCAGAGGCCGGAAGTGGTTGGGAATGGGGGGGGGAGGGGGGGGTGTGGGTCTGGGCCCTATGGAATCAATGGGGCCCAAGGCCGGGCACAGCAGGGTCGGTTTCCAGCTCCTTTATTGGGATCCCAAAACCCCAGGAAATGAACCCAAAACCAAGTGCCCCCCCCCATAGGGCTCCTATAGGGCCTCAATGGGGTTTACGGGGGGGGGGGACCCCATAGATCCTTATGGGCCCCCCAAGTTCCTTCGTGTTGTCCATAGACAGCAATGGGGCCTCCATTGACCCCCATGGGGACCCATCCATAGGTCCCCATCCATAGGTCCCATCCATAGGGCGACATCCATAGGTCCCCATCCATAGGGCAACATCCATAGGTCCCCATCCATAGGGCAACATCCATAGGGCGAAATCCATAGCTCCCATCCATAGGGCGACATCCATAGGTCCCCATCCATAGGGCGACATCCATAGGGCGAAATCCATAGGTCCCATCCATAGGGCGAAATCCATAGGTCCCCATCTATAGGTCCCCATCCATAGGTCCCATCCATAGGTCCCCATCTATAAGTCCCCATCCATAGGTCCCATTCCCCACATTCAGAGCAGGCCTTCAGAGGTGGAGGCCCCATAGGGGGCCCTATAGGGAACCGCCAAGTCATGCTCTGGGTCCTTATGGGGCTCCCTTAGGTCCTTATGGGGGTCCCTATGTGAGTCCTTATGGGGTTCCTTTAGGTCCTTAAGAGGCTTCCTATGGGGCTCCTTATGGGGCTCTGTTAGTTCCCTATGGGGTTCCCTTAAGTCCCTATGGGGCTCCATTAGCTCTCTATGGGTCTCGCTATGGGTCTCTCTATGGGGCTCCCCATAGACCTCCCCCTCCTCCTCCTCCATCCCCTCCCCCTCCTCCTCCTCCTCCATCTCCCTCAGCTCCTCCCCCGTGACCCCGAACCCCTCCTCCAGATCCACCCCTCCCCCCAGCACCAGGGGGTCCCCTCCCCACCCCTCCCCCACCCACACGTCATCCCCCTCCCCCTCCCCCCCACGTGGGTCAATCACTCCCATGAGCGCTTGCGCCAACCCCCGCGGGCACCGAGTCCTGGCGGCGGCTGCGCGCAGGCGCCGGGCCACGCACTGTGGCGCCCCCTGCAGGAGCATGCGCGCCGCCCTCCGCGCCAGCGCCGCCGCCCCCCAGCGCTCCGCCAGCACCCAGAGCGCCACTGGGCATGCGCGGACCCCCGCCGAGACCTCCGCCTCCAGGGGGCGCTGTTGGCGGAGCAGGAAGCGCCTCCCCAGCGCTAGAGCGGCTCCGGCTACGCCCGGCGGAAGAGGCGTGGCCCAAAGGGAGCAGTTCCGGCGGCGGCAGCCGTGCAGGAAGTGGAGCAGTAAGAGGAGGGGAGGGAGCGGAGCGCAGCCCAGCGTTACCGCCCCCTGGCGGGCCTCCAGGAACGGTCCTCCCAACATGGCGCCCAGCACCGGGGAGGAGGCCGAGAGGGCGGAGCGAGAGGCGGGGAGGGGGAGGGGCGAGGGGGGGGAGGGGATCACGAGGAGGTCGTGGGGGGATTGGGAGTAAGGGCAGGGGGGGAGGGGGGAGGGGGAGGGAGCCAATGGGGAGGAGGTGGGGGAGGGGGAGGGAGCCAATGGGGAGGAGGTGGGAGTCAATGGGGAGGCGTTGGCAGCCAATGGAGATGCACTGGAAGAGGTAGGAGATCCACTGGGAGCCAATAGGGATGCATTAGCAGCCAACGGGGATGCATTGGAACCCAACTGGGATGCATTGGGAGCCAATGGAGATCCATTGGAACCCAACTGGGATGCATTGGGAGCCAATGGAAATCCATTGGGAGCCAATAGGGATGCATCAGGAGTCAATGGAGATGCACTGGAACCCAACTGGGATGCATTGGGAGCCAATAGGGATGCATTGGAAGCCAATGGGGATGCATTGGAACCCAACTGGGATGCATTGGAACCCAACTGGGATGCACTGGAACCCAATAAGGATGCATTGGAAGAGGTGGGAGATGCATTTTGAGCCAATGGAGATCCATTGGGAGCCAACGGGGATGCATCAGGAGTCAATGGAGATGCATTGGGAGCCAATGGGGATGCACTGGAACCCAACTGGGATGCACTGGAAGAGGTGGGGGATGGGATGGAGCTTGGGAATGGGGTGGGAAATGGATGGGAACCCAATGGGGAGGGGATGGGAGAGGAAGGGGCGGGGCTCTGGGCCCCTCCCCCGGCACCGTGGGGCAGAGGGGACAGGAGGGGGGGGAGGAGGCTCCCGAAGCCCCACGGCTCCATGGGGCTGGGCTCAGTGGGGACCTGTGGGGGAGAGAGGAGAGGGGTCAATGGGGGGCTATGGGGTACCTATGGGGTACCTGGGTGTCTATAGAGGTTTATGGGCATCTTTAGGGTACCCATAGGGTGTCTATAGGTCATCTATAGGGTGCCTACAGGGTGCCTATAGGGTTCCCATAGAGTGTCTATAGGGTGCCTAGAGAGTATCTATAGGGTGTCTATAAGGTACCCATAGGTCTCTTTACCCCCCCAGCCCCATACCTCATCCTTGCTGCCTTGCTCCAGAGCATCCTCCGCTGCTGTGTCCATAGCGTGTCCTAGCGTGTCCTTAGCGTGTTCTGCCGTGTCCATAGGATACATTGCCATGTCCTTATTGTGTTCTGCTGTGTCCATCGGATCCAGTGCCATGTCCTTAGCATGTCCAGGCGTGTTCTTAGTGTGTCCGGGCGTGTCCTTGGCGTGTGCCCGCAGCAGGGCGATGGCGTCGGCCGCGTAGAGCAGGAAGCCGGGGGGGGGCTCATAGGGGGAGCCGGGGCCCTGGGCCACGGCCGAGAGCAGCAGGGCCACGGCCCCTCCCCCCCACAGCAGCTCATGGGCGGGGGATGAGGGCCTGCACACGCCAAGGACACGGCAGCGTCATGGTAAGGTCATGGGAAGGGGGGGGAGGCAGGTGGGGGGGATGGGGGTCTATGGAGTGTCTATGAGGTATCTCTAGAGCCCTATGGGGGTCTCTATGGGGTGTCTATGGTCTCTATGGATCTCTATGTGTCTCTATGGGGTCTCTGTGGGGTCTCTATGGGGTGTTGATGTGTTGCTATGGGTCTCTATGGTGTATCAATGGGTCCCTGTGTGTCTCTATGGGTCTCTATGGTCTCTATATGTCTCTATGTGTCCCTGTGTGTCTCTATGTATCTCTATGGGTCGCTATGTATCTCTATGGTGTCTCAATGTATCTCTGTGTATCTCTATGTGTCTCAATGTATCTCTATGTGTCCCTATGTATCTCTATGTATCTCTATGTGTCTCTATGTGTCTCTATGGGTCGGTACTCACCCGGCTATGAGCGGCAGTGCAGTGGCGCACGCCAGCCGCGCGGGGGCGCTCCCGCAGCGCATCAGGTGCGTCAGGAGCCCCACGCCGAAGGGGGCGGCGGCCACGGCAGCCACGGTGCGGAGCAGAGCCTCGCCTGCAGGCACCCAGAGAGCCCATAGAGCCCTATAGCACCCATAGGGACCCATAGCACCCATATAACCCTTATATCCCCCCCGTATAACTTATATACCCCCATATCCCCCTATAGGCCCCCAAACCACCCCTATCTCCCCCCATATCCCCCTTTACCCCCCCATAGATCCCGCTATCCCCCCATATCTCCCCCACATAGCCCCCTAATACCCCCATCCCCCCCTTATATCCCCCCACAGACCCCCAATATTCCCCCATACGCCCCCATATCTCCCCCCCATACCCCCCTATATCCTCCCCATAGAACCCAATACCCCCTCTATGCCCTCCATAGAACCCTATTATGTCCCCCCATATCTCCCTACCATAGATCTCCATATCCCCCCATAGACCCCCATCTCTCCCCCGTAGACCCCCCATAGACCCCCATATTCCCCCCCATAGACCCCCATATTCCCCCCATAGACCCCCCAGAGACCCCCATATCCCCCACATAGACCCCCACAGACCCCCCACAGCCCCCCCCATGTCCTCACCGAGCTCCCTGCGGGCTCTCCCCCCCCCCTCCGCCAGCACCAGCCTCCTCCGCAGCAGGGAGGGGACGAACCCGCGCACGAGCGCGCCCAGGAAGGGGGCGTGGCCGAGTACGCGCTGCACGAGGCGCGCCAAAACCGGCGGAGGGGGCGTGGCCACTGCCGAGGGCCCGCCCCCTCCCCACCCCCCCAGGGCCCGCAGCAGCCCCCCCAGCACGGGCGGCGCCAGCAGCGCAGGGCTCGGCTCCGCCCTCAGCCCCAGCCGGGAGAGCAGCAACAGGATTGGGCCCCGCAGGCCCCGCCCCCAGCGCCAGGGCCCCGCCCCCTGCGGCAGGGCCAGAGGGGGGAGGGGGGGGTAGGGGAGGGGGGTAGGCGGGGAGGATGGGGGAGGGGAGGGAGGAGGGGAGAGGGACTCGGAGAGCAGCCAGGACCTGTGGAGGGAGGGGAAGAGGGGGGAGCCGTCAGGGAGCCAATGGGGACCCACTGGGATCCAGTAGGGACCCATTAGGGACCATTAAGGACCCATTAGGGATCCATTACAGACCATTACGGATCCATCAGGGACCCATCAGGGATCTATGGGGATCCACTAGGGATCTATTAAGGAACCATTAGGGATCCATTCAGGACCCACCATGGACCCATTAGGGATTTATCAGGGACCCATTAGGGATCCATCACGGGTCATTACTGATCCATTGGTATCATCAGGGATCCATCAGGGACTCATTAGGAATCCATTAATGATGCATTGTGGACCCATTAGGGATTTATCAGGGATCATGAGGGATTTATTAGGGATCCACTGGGACCCCATCCCATCACCTCCAAACCCCATCCCACCTCCATCCCATCCCACCACCTCCATCCCTCCCAACCCTACCCCATTATCTCCATCCCATCCCCATCCCCATCCCATCCCAATCCCATCCATCCCACCCCTCCCCCATTATCTCCATCCCATCCCATCCCATCCCATCCCACCCCATCCCACCCCATCCCATCCCATCCCCATCCCCATCCCATCCCAATCCCATCCATCCCACCCCTCCCCCATTATCTCCATCCCATCCCCATCCCATCCCATCCCATCCCATCCCATCCCACCCCATCCCATCCCATCCCCATTCCCATCCCATCCCATCCCCATCCCATCCCCATCCCACCCCTCTCCTCACCTCAGCCCCTGCAAGCTCCCCGTTGCCGCCCTCTTCTGCTCCATCACATCCCTGGGTTGATCGCAGGATGCGGCCGCTTCCTCCTCCTCCTCCTCCTCCTCCTCCTCCTCCTCGTCCTGCACCCCCTGCAGCAGCTCCACCAGCACCGGCACCGCTCCCAGCGCCTCCATGGCCTCCAGCGCCTCCTCATCGTAGGCGAACGCCGCCATCGCCAGCAGGATCCGGGCCCTGCTCCCCTTGCCCTGCGCCTGCCCCAGGCCCTGCACCAGCAGCTCCAACCCCCCCCCCGCTCGGATCCGGGCCCTGTTCACCGCCTCCCTGCACAGGAGGCAGAGCGCCCGCAGCGCGTCCGGATGCTCCCGGTTGCGCCTCACCTCCTCCATCACCGCCTCCACGGCGCCGGCGGCACCGAGGCCCGGCCGCAGGGTACCCATGGCGCAGGCGTTGGCGATGGCGCCCAGGGCGGGGCCTCGCAGCTCGGCCTTGGGCTGCGCCGCCATCAGCGCCAGCGCCGGCAGCGCCGGCAGCAGCTCCGGGAGCGCCGCGCAGGGCGGGAGCGTGAGGGCGCGGAGGGCGCGCGCCAGGGAGGCGCTGGCCGGGTGGGAGCAGGGCAGCGGCGCCAAGCGCGAGGCCAGCGCGGCCACGGCCCCCAGCGCCGTCAGCAGCCGGCGGTGCCGCGAGCGCGACGAGGCGAGGATGCGCAGGGCGCGGGCGGTGCCGTGCAGGCACGAGGGGGAGGTGCAGGAGCGGCAGAGGGAGACCAGGAGGGGGGCTGCGCCTGGGGGGGGGTGGAGAGAGATGGGGTGAGGAGAGACATGGGTACCAAACTCATCCCCATAGAGAGCAATGGGAGACCCATGGATAGCAAACTCATCCCTATAGAGAGCAATGGGAGGCCCATGGATAGCAAACCCATCCCTATGGAGAGCAATGGGAGCCCCATAGATACCAAACTCATCCCCATAGAGAGCAATGGGAGCCCCATGGGTACCAAACCCATCCCCATAGAGAGCAATGGGAGGCCCATAGATACCAAACTCATCCCCATAGAGAGTAATGGGAGCCCCATAGATAGCAAACTCATCCCTATAGAGAGCAATGGGAGCCCCATGGGTACCAAACCCATCCCTATAGAGAGCAATGGGAGCCCTATGGAGAGCAATGGGAGCCCTATGGGTACCATAAGGAGCCCTATAGACACCAAAGGGAGCCCTATGGACAGCAATGGGAGCCCTATGGGTACCAAAGAGATCCCTATGGATACCTTACACTCCCCCATAAGCCCAGAGAGGTGGGGGCGTGCCCTCGGCAGACCCCGCCCACTGCGGCCCTTTACCGCCCCCTGCAGGCCGCGCTGCAAACCCCTGCCTGCGTCCCCATAGACACCAATAGAGCCCCACAGACACCCCATAGAGCCCTACAGCCCCCCATAGCGCCCCATAGACACCCCTATAGACCCCATAGACGCCCCACAGCACTCACCAGCCTCGAGGATGTCGCGGGCACCCTCGGGCTCCAGGGCCAGGTTCGCCAGGGCCCGAACCACGCGGGAGAGAACGCACTCGGGGCCGGGCAGGGAGAGGAGGGACACTGGGGGGCGATGGGAACAATGGGGCAAGGATTTTACCCCATTTTCCTTCATTTTTAACCCATTTCCTCCATTTCCCCCCATTTTTATCCTATTTTTCCCCCATTCCCCTCATTTATATCCCATTTCCCCTCATTTTTAACCTATTTTTCCCCCATTTCCTTCATTTTCCCCTATTTTTACCCAATTTCTCCCCATTTCCCCTCCTTTTCAGCCTATTTTCCCCCATTCCCCCCTTTTTACCCCATTTTCTACCTATTTTCCCCCATTTCCGCCCCCTTTTCCGACTATTTTCCCTCCATTCCTCTCATTTACCTCACTTTACCCCATTTCCCCCCATATTCCCCCATTTCTACCATATTTCCCCCATATTTTCCCCCATTCCCCCTATTTTTACTCCATTTCCCCCATATTTCCCCCGTATTTCCCCTATTTACCCTCATTATTACCCCATTTCCCCCCATTTTCACATTTCTCCCCATTTTTACCCCATTTCTTCCCATTTTTACGCCATTTCCCCCCGGTTTTACCCCATTTCCTCCATTTTTACCCCATTTCCCCTAATTTTTACCCCATTTCCCCCATATTTCCCCCATTCCCCCCATTTTTACTCCATTTCCCGCCTATTTTACCCCATTTCCCCCCATTTTTCCCCGTTTCCCCCCCATATTTACCCCATTTCCCCCCCATTTTAACTCTCCCGCCGCCCGTCCCCTCACCGAGCTCCCTGTCGGCGCCCATGGCCCGGGCCTGCCTCCTGCAGCCGCTCTCTGTGCACACGTTCCCCAGCACGCTCAGCGCCAGCTCCAGCCCCGGCCGGGCCCTGCCCGGTTCCCGCAGCAGCTCCACCAGGGCCCGGACCCCGCCGCGCTCCCGGATGCGGGCGGCGCCGCCGCGGCCTCGCGAGTGCCGGGCCCGGAGCGCGCTCAGAGCCCGGCGGAGGCGCGGCCCCGCCGAGCCCCGGAGGGCCGCAAGGCACCAGCCCAGCGGCTCCGTCATGGCGACACTGCGCGACAGTGCCGTAAAGGGAGGGAGGAGGGAGGGGGGGAGGGAGGGAGGGGTTAAAGGAGGGAGGAGAAGGGAGGGGAGGGGTTAAGGGAGGAACGGGATTGGTTGAGGGAGAAGGGGAAAGTGGGGCTAAGGGAGGAGGAAGGGGATTGGGTGAGGGAAGAGCCAATGGGAAAGGAAGAGCGGAGTTAAGGGAGGGAAGGGATTGGATGAAGGAGAGGGGAAGGGTGGGGTTAAGGGAGGAGGAAGGGGATTGGAGGAAAGGGGAAGTGATGAGCCAATGGGAGGGGAAGGGCGGGTTAAGGGAGGAAGGAGAAGGGAAGGGAGGGGTTAAGGGAGGAGGGAAGGGATTGGGTGAGGGAAGAGCCAATGGGAGGGGAAGGGCGGGTTAAGGGAGGAAGGAGAAGGGAGGGGTTAAAGGAGGAACGGGATTGGGTGAGGGAGAAGGGGAAAGTGGAGTTAAGGAAGGAGGAAGGGGATTGGGTGAGGGAAGAGCCAATGGGAGAGGAAGAGCGGAATTAAGGGAGGAGGAAGGGGATTGGAGGAAAGGGGAAGTGATGGGCCAATGGGAGGGGAAGGGCAGATTAAGGGAGGAAGGAGAACGGAAGGGAGGGGTTAAGGGAGGAGGAACGGGATTGGGTGAGGGAAGAGGGATGAACCAATGGGAGGGGAAGGATGGTGTTAAGGGAGGAGGAAAGGGATTGGAAGCAGATTGGATGAAGGAGAGGCCACGGGCCAATGAGAAGAGCCCTATGTCCCGCCACCCTTTGGGCCCCAACCACCTCCTTATAGGGTTACAAAAACCACGCCCCCTCCACGTAGCGCCCCTCCCCCCCGCGGGGCCCCACCCACCCCGGAGACCACGCCCCCTCCGTTCCCTCCCATTGGCCCCTCCCCCACCGACCACTCCCAGAGCTGCCATTGGCCAGTTTTATTTGTAAAATACACACATAAAAGGAAGGGGGCGGGGCTTAAAGAGGGAGAGGGCGGGGCTTAAAGGGGATGAGGATGGGGCTAGCGCGAGAAGGGGGCGGGGCTTGGAGACAAAGGGGGCGGGGCTCCAGGGCTATGGGGGCGCTGCAAGAGAAGAGAGGGGTGAGGGGAGGGGGGAAGGGGGGGGGGAGCTGCCCCCATCGGCCACCCCATTGGCTGCCCCGCGGCTGCCCATTGGCTGCCATGCCCCACACCTACCGGCCACCGGCCACTGCGGGGGCCCCATGGGAGCAGCTGATTGGTCCTCGGCGCGGGCACTGCTTGTGGCTGATGGGGGGGACAGGGGTCAGCCCCACGGCGCTGCTGCTGCCCCACGGCGCGGGTGGTACCAACATAACCCCCCCCTCCCCGCCTCCCTGCCCCATGGAGTGGGTGCTGCTGCCCCACAGGCAGCCCCATAGACAGATACCAGCCCCATAGACAGCCCCACATCCTGCTGCCAGCCCCACAGACTGTTGACAGCCCCACAACCAGCCCCACAGAGCCCCTTTCCAGCCCCACGTCTTACTGAGCCCCATAGCCTGCTACCAGCCCCACAGACCCCATTTCCAGCCCCACACCTTACTGTCAGCCCCATAGCTCCTCTCCCCGCCCCACATTTGGCTGCCAGCCCCACAGGCAGCCTCACAGCCTGATGCCAGCCCCATAGACCGCCCCACACCTGGCTGACAGCCCCACAGACACCCTCCCAGCCCCACATCCTATTGCCAGCCCCATAACACCCCTTCAAGCCCCACATCCTACTGCCAGCCCCACTGCTCTGCCCCCCCAACTGCTGATGCAAATGACTAAGCCCCACATTGCTGCCCCACAAGTGGGGGTCTTTGCCCACCCCCCAACAACCACCACCATTAAGAGCAGCTTAAGGAAAGAGCACAAAGCGCCCCACAGATCTGCCCCCCAACCGGGCACAGCACCCACCCCACGGGCCCCATCCATCTGCCCCCTAAGTAAGCGCAACGAGCCCCATCCGTCGAACCCACCCCATGGGCCCTAAACAACTGCCCCAAATGGGCCCTGCAGCTCTGCCCCCTAAGTGAGCACAACACGGGCCCCATAAGTGATAAGAACACACCCCATAGGCCTCCCCCCATAGATCCCTCCCCCCCCCAAATAACAATGGGCCCTATAGCTCTGCCCCCTAAGCGGGCCCAGCGTGAACCCCATGGGCCCCACAGATCCCCCCCCGAAGTAACAATGGGTCCTATAGCTCTGCCCCGTAAGTGGGCCCAACGTGAACCCCATAGATCCCTCCCCACCCAGATAACAACGGGCCCTATAGCTCTGACCCCTAAGTGGAACCCCACAGATACCTCCCTCCCTATAGACCCCATAAGCGACAACCCCCCCTAAATCGACACAACATCCACAACACAGACCCCTACATCTCTGCCCCCTAACTGTGCCCCATAGCACTACCACCCCCCCACCCCTCCCCCACCCCGTGCCCCATAGGAGCCCCCCTCCCCCCCCTCCTCCTCACCTGGGCCCGATCCCACGGTGGGGGGGGAGGGGCGCCGCCGAGGCCTCCGCGCCTTCCACACGCGTGTCGCGTGTCACGTGTGGGCCGCACACGTATGTACGGGGGGGGAGGGGTTGGGGGGTGGGGCAACAGGGACCCTCTATGGGGCAGGCGACACCCACGACCCCCAGGTGACCCCGGAGCTGCCCCACGCCGCCTCCTGCCCCACATCCCCCCACTGCCCCCCATACTGGCTCCCAGTGCTGTACTGGGCCGCATCCGTGGCCCCCCCTCCCGCTGCGGCCGCTGCCCCGGATGCTGCGTACTGGGCGGCGCTGGCCGCGTACTGGGCCGCACTGGTGCTATACTGGGAGTCCCCCCCCGTGCCACCACCCCCCGCCGCCGTGGTCGTGGCCGTGTACGAGGTCACCTCATTGGCGCTGCTGCTGGCGCTGGCCGGGTACTGGGAGGCCGCCAGCTGCGCGTACTGGGCGTACTGGGCGCTGATGGCGTACTGGTACTGGGCGCTGCCGTACTGGGACAAGGCGGTGTTGTACTGGGCCGAGCTCAGGCTGTACTGGGACACCCCCCCCACGCTATACTGGGAGGTGGAAGAGGAGGAGGAGGAGGAGGAGGAAGAGCCCCCCCCGCCCCCCAGGCTGTACTGGGCCCCCCCCATCCCATACTGGGCCATGCGGGACGCCATGGCCGGGGTGATGGCGAATGGGGAGGGGGCTCGCGGTGGGGTCCCCCCGCCCCCGACGCGGGGATGGAGATGGGGGGGGTGATGGTGGTGATGGTGATGGCAGCAGCAGCCCCCCCCGCCGCCGCCCACCCCGCCCAGCCCTCCTGCGCCCCAATTGGCCGCCAGGGATGCCCGCTGCCCGCACAGCCCGACCAATCGGCTGCCGCCGCCGCAGCCCCCGAAGCCCGCCCCCCCGAGGCCCCCGTTACCATGGAAACGGTGCAGGCAGCTCCCACCCATACGTCCGCCGCATCCCATAAGCCCGTTACCCTGGAAACGATGCAGGCAGGACCGGAACCCGCACACCCCCCCGGCCCCCCCGCGCAGGAAAGGGGAGGAGGAGGAGGCGGGGCTCCGCGGGTAAGCCCCGCCCCCTCCCGCCCGGCCTGGGGGTGTGGCCAAAAAGGGCGTGGCCGGGCGCGGGAAAGCCCCGCCCCCTGCTCTCCCACCCCCTCCCGCCCCCAGCAGGGGGAAGGGGCCCCTCGGGGTCAGTCCCCCCCCAGCCGCGCCCCCCCCACCCCCGGCCCGGGTCGGGGTGAGGCTGAGGAGGGAGCCGGGGGGGGCCAAGGGGCGGGGCGAGGGCCTGGCCCCGCCCCCCGCGATGCCGCGGGCCAATGAGGGGGCAGTGGGGAGGGCGAGGAGAGAGCCGGGAGGGCGCGCCAGGGGCGTGGCGGCCGTGGCCACGCCCCCTGTTTTGGCGGGAACCAGGGAGAGGAGCGGGGGGCGGGGCTCTGATGAGGAGGAGGAAGAGGAGGAGGTGGTGGTGGGGGTGGGGGTGGAAGTGGAGGGGGTGGGGGTGGAAGCAGGGGGGGCGGAGGAGGTGGGGGGAGGGGGGGATTTGGAGGGGGTGGGGGTCGCTGGGGGGGCGCTGGCGGGGTCAGGGGGGTCAGGAGGGGGCGGGGAGGAAGAGGAAGGCTGGGGGGGGGCGGTGGGAGCTGCAGCGGCGGCAGCAGCGGGAGGGGCCGAGGAGGAGGAGGAGGAGGAGGAAGAGGAGGAGGAGGAAGAGGAAGAAGAGGAGGAAGAGGAGGAGGAGGAGGAGGAAGAGGAGGAGGAGGAGGAAGAGGAAGAGGAGGAGGAGGAGGAAGAGGAAGAGGAGGAGGAGGAGGAGGAGGAGGAGGAAGAGGAGGAGGAGGAAGAGCGGCGCCGCTTGCGGCGGGTGACGGTGGCGGGGCGGCCCTCCCGGGTCTCTGCCGATGGCAGCGCCGGTGCCGGTGCCGCCGCCGCGGCCGCCGCGGGCTCCGGGGCTGGGGCCGGGGTCACCGGGGCTGCCGGAGCCGGGGGTGCCGGGGCTGCCGGTGCCGGCCCTTCCGTGGCCGTGGTGGTGGTGGTGGTGGTGCTGGCACTGGGGGACCTGTGGGGGGCACAATGGAGGGGGCGGTGAGGGATGGGGAGGGGGGGTAACGGCACCCATGGGGAGGGGGAGCCCCATAAGGGAGCCCTATGGAGTGCAGATCGGGGTGGGGGCACCCATGGGGAGGGGGAGCCCCATAATGGAACCCTATGGGGTGCAGATAGGGGGGGGGCACCCATGGGAAGGGGGGAGCCTCACAGGGTGCAGGTCGGGGTGGGGGCACCCATGGGGACAGGGAACCCCATAATGGAGCCCTATGGGGCTCAGACTGCAGTAGGGGCCCCTGGGGACAAGGGGCGTGGCCAGGCAGAGGGGGCGTGGCTTGAGGAGTACCCAAAGGGTTAGGAGGTGGGGGGGGTGTCCACGCAAATGAAGGGCGTGGCCTGCCCTTCTATGGGAGGGAAGGGGCGTGTCTTACCCGACAGGGGCGGGGCCAGGCAGAAGGGGCGTGGCTTGCGGGCTAGGCAGCTCACCCAAAGGGCGCAGAGCCGGGTGGGGGTGGGTGGGTGCATGCAAATGAGGGGCGTGGCTTGCCCTTCTATGGGAGGGAAGGGGGCGTGACTTACCCGTCAGGGGCGGGGCCAGGCGGTGCCGGCGAGGGGGGCCCGGACTCGGAGGAGCTGGAGCTGGAGTCGGAGTCGGAGGAGGACGAGGAGGAGGAGGAGGAGGAGGAAGAGGAGGAGGAGGAGGACGAGGATGAAGAGGAGGAGGAGCCACCCTTGGGCACGGCCGTGACGTCAGCGGTGACGTCAGCAGTGATGTCAGGGCCCGTCTCCATAGGGACGCTGTCGGTACTGGGAGCGCTGGTGTCCGGAGCGGCGACGGTGATGCCGGGGGCTGTGGTGTCCGCGGCGGCCCTGGTGATGCTGGGAGCACTGGGAGCACTGGTGTCCTTAGGAGCAATGGTGATACTGGGAGCACTGGTGTCCTTAGGAGCAACGGTGGTACTGGGAGCACTGGTGGCAATGGGAGCACCAGTATCCTTAGGAACAATGGTGATACTTGGAGCACTGGTGGCGCTGGGAGCACTAGCATCCTTAGGAACAACGGTGACACTGGGAGCATTGGTATCCTTAGGAGCAACGGTGATACTGGGAGCACTGGTCAGACTGGTGCCACTGGACGCAATGGTATCCTTAGGAGCACTGGTGATACTGGTTGCACTGGTATCCTTAGGAGCACTGGTGACACTGGGAGCACCGGTATCCTTAGGAACAACGGTGACACTGAGAACACCAGTATCCTTAGGAGCAATGGTGATACTGGTCGCACTGGTGACACTGGGAGCACTGGTGGTCCTGGTGTCCATGGACGCGATGGTGGCACTGGTGACACTGGTTGCACTGGTGTCCCTCGGAGCACTGGTGGCAATGGAGACACATCCAGCACTGGGGATACCGGGAGCGTTGGTCATACTGGTGCCACTGGGAGCACTGGCGCTGTTGGGAGAGCTGGGGACACGTCCAGGACTGGTCACACTGGTGGCAATGGTGGCACCAGGACTAGGAGCACTGGTCACACTGGGAGCGATGGGGACACGTCCAGGACTGGTCACACTGGTGGCAATGGTGGCAGCAGGACTGGGAGCACTGGTCACACTGGGAGCAATGGGGACACGTCCAGGACTGGTCACACTGGTGGCAATGGCGGCACCAGGACTGGGAGCACTGGTCACACTGGGAGCGATGGGGACACGTCCAGGACTGGTCACGTGGGTGGCGATGGTGGCACCGGCACTGGTTACACTGGGAGCACTGAGGCCACTGGTCATACTGGCCCCACTGGTGACACTGGTCATATTGGTCACACTGGGAGCACTGAGGCCACTGGTGGCACTGGTCATACTGGTCACACTGGGACCGGTGGGCACGCTGGTCATACTGGTCACACTGGTGACACTGGGACGGCTCAGGACACTGGTGACGCTGGGACCAGTGGGCACACTGGTCATACTGGTCGCACTGGGACGGCTCAGGACACTGGTGACACTGGGACCAGTGGGCACACTGGTCATGCTGGTCGCACTGGGACGGCTCAGGACACTGGTGACACTGGGACCCCCGAGGACACTGCTCATACTGGTCGCACTGGTGACACTGGTTGCGGTGAGACGGCTCAGGACACTGGTGACACTGGGACCAGTAAGAACACTGGTCACACTGGTGACACTAGTCGCACTGGTTGCAGTGAGGCGGCTCAGCACACTGGTGACACTGGGACCACTGAGGATACTGGCTGCACTGGTGACACTGGTGACAGTATGACGGCTCAGCACACTGGTGACACTGGGACCACTGAGGATACTGGCTGCACTGGTGACACTGGTGACAGTATGATGGCTCAGGACACTGGTGACACTGAGAGTGCTGGTGACACTGGTGGCGCTGAGGACACTGGTAGCACTCGTGACACTGGTGGCAGTGGGGCGGCTCAGGCCACTGGTGACACTGGGACTAGAGGGCGCACTGGTCAGACTGGTCGCACTGGGATGGCTCAGGCCACTGGTGCCACTGGTGACGCTGGCATCCTTAGGAGTAACGGTCACACTGGGAGCAGTGGGCTCACTGGTCATACTGGTCGTGCTGGGACGGCTCAGGACACTGGTGACACTGGGAGCACTGAGGATACTGGTGACACTGGGACCCATAGGCACGCTGGTGGCACTCGTATCCTTAGGAGCAATGGTGACACTGGTTCCACTGGTCATAGTAGTCCCACTGGTGACACTGGTTGCAGTGAGACGGCTCAGGACACTGGTGACACTGGGAGCACTGGTCGCACTGAGGACACTGGTGACACTGGGAGCACTGGTCGCACTGAGGACACTGGTGACACTGGGAGCAGTGGTCGCACTGAGGACACTGGGACTGGTGGGCACACTGGTCATACTGGTCACACTGGGACGGCTCAGGACACTGGTGATGCTGGTAGCACTGAGGACACTGGGAGCACTGGTGACACTGGGACTGGTGATCACACTGGTCATACTGGTAGCACTCGGACGGCTCAAGACACTGGTGACATTGGTATCCTTAGGAGCAATGGTGACACTGGCTGCACTGGTCGCACTGGTGACACCGGGACTGGTGAGCACACTGGTCGTACTGGTGGCACTGGTTGCAGCCAGCCGGCTCAGCACACTGGTGACACTGGGCCCACTGAAGACACTGCTTGCACTGGTGATGCTGATGGCCACGGTGGTGACGGTGGCACTGGTGGCACTGGGGCTGAGAGCCGCACACTTGATGCCCCCATCCGCAGCGGTGACGGTGACAGAGCCTTTGGTGGCCATGGTGGTGGCACCAGCACCGGTGACCGTGGTGGCGCTGGCACCCGTGGGGCCAACAGGGGCCTTGGTGGTGGCCATGGCAACACCGGTGCCTGTATCCATGGGGGCCTTGGTGGTGGCCATGGTAACACCGGTGCCTGTATCCATGGGGGCCTTGCTGGTGGCGCTGGCGCTGGCAGCCGCGGTGACGCCGGTGGCAGTGTCCATGGTGGCCTTGGAGGTGGCTGCAGCGGTGCTGACGCTGGTTGTGGTGACGCTGGTTGTGGTGGCGCTGGCAGCCATAGCGGTGGCCACAGCGGTTGCCTTGGTGGTGGTGGCACCGGTGACATCCACGGTGGTGACGCTGGTGATGGCGTCTGCAGTGGCCTTGGTGGTGGTGGCGCTGGAGCTGGTGGCTGCAATGCTGTTGGTGGCCATGGCGGTGGCCATGGTGGTGGTGGTGGCACTGGCGGCGGCCATGGCGGTGGCCACGGTGGCCTTGGAGGCAGCTCCAATGGTGGTGGCACCGCTCACGGCGTCCACGGTGGCCTTAGCGGTGGCGACGCCGGTGCCGCTGTCCACGGTGCCCTTGGCAGCCCCGGCATCCGTAGCGGTGGCCACGGCAGCCGCGGTGGCCTTGGTGCCGGTGTCCAGGGTGGCTTTAGCAGCCGCTGCCACGGTGCCCCCGCCATTGACGCCCATGGTGCCGCCGGTGGGTGCTGCCATCGCCATCGCCCTGTGCCCTGGCAGGAGCCGGTGCCCGTGGGGCGGTGGCAGCACCGACGCCGCCACCGGTGACGAGGGCAGCCCCAGGCGCGCCGCCGGCAGCAGCTTGGCCGTCAGGGCTCTGGGTAACCCCGGGGGGGGCGGTGGGGGGGTCCCCAGTTTGCTGGGGGCACCGGGGGACAGTTTGGGGACTGCCGTTGGCTTGAGGGTGCTCGGGGGTGGTGGTGGTGGTGGTGGCGGTGGTGGTGCCCGGGTGCCGGCCGGTGCCGCGGGGCTTGGCGCTGGTTTGGGTGCTATGGGCTTCGCTTCGGGCTTGGGGGTGCTCACCGGTGCCACCACGGGCATGGCCTTGGGTAGAGCCGGGGATACCGGGGTCACCGGCGCTGCTGCTTTGGCCTCGGGGGTGGCTTTGGTGTCCGCGGCCTTAGGGGGGGTCACCGGTGCTGCTGCTGCTGCTGCCACGGGGGTCGCCTTGGGGCTGGGCTGCGCCGGCGCCACCGGAGCCGCTTTGGTGTCACCGGTGCCCGCTTTGGCCTCCGGCTGCGGCTTCACCTCGCCTTGCCCCTCACTGCCCCCACCCTCGGTGCCGGGGGGCGCCGGCTGCGCAGGGCCCCCCCCGATGGGCACCCATTTGGGTGCAGCCGCTTTGGCCTCTGGGGCTGAGGGGGTGGCGGTGGCAGCTTTGGCTAAGCCGGGGGGGGGCTGCGGGGCTGCCGGGTGCAGCTCGGCGATGGGCACCCACTTGGGGCGTGCCGGGGGGGGTGCCGGGGAGGGGGGCTTGGGTTTGGGGGGGGACACGGCGGGGGTGGTGGCGGCGGTGGTGGTGTTGGATGGGGGCTGGGAAGGGGGTGCCGGAGGTGGGGGGGAGCGCGTGGAGCTGCGGCGGCGGCGCTGGCGGGAGGGGGAGCGGGAGGCGGCGCGGGTCCGTTTGATGCCGCGGGGGGGGGTGGACGGGGAGCGCCCGCGCCGGGACCTGGGGGAGGAATCGGAGCGGGAGCGGCGGCGTCGGCGGCGCCGGGGCAAGGGGGAGGAACCGGAGCGGCTGCGGGAGGTGGAGCGGCGGCGGGAGCGGGAGCGTCGGCGCGTGCCGGAGCGGGAGCGGCGGCGGGAGCGGGAGCGGGCCCAGCGGGAGCGGGACCAAGCGCGGGGGGAGCGGGAGCGGCGTCGCGGGGCCGGGGAACGGGAGCGGGAGCGGGGCAGGGGCCAGCGGATGGGGCTGGTGGAGTTGGGGCGCCAGAGAGGGGTGCGGGAGCGGGAGCGGCGGCGGCGGGAGGAGCGGGAGCGGCGGCGGCGGCGGGAGGAGGAAGGGGGGGTGCGGGAACGGCGGCGGGAGCGGGAGCGGCGGCGGGAGGAGCGCGAGGGGGGGGTGCGGGACCGGCGGCGGGAACGGGAGCGGGAGCGGCGGGCGCGGGAGCGCTTGGAGGAGGAGGAGGAGGAAGGGGGGGGCGGCGCGGGGGGGGTGAGGGAGCGGTCACGGCGCGATGACGTCACGGCCGGGGGGGGGCTTTTGGCGCGGCGGGGGGGGGGGGACGGGGAGGGGGATGGGGAGCGGGGGGCGCGGCGCTGGGGTATGACTGGGGGGGGGGATGGGGTTGGGGAGGAGGCGGGGGGCGGCGTGGGTGCGGTTGGTGCCGGTGCCGGTGGGGCCGGTTCGGTTGTTGTTGGTGCCGGTGCTGGTGCTGGTGTTGGTGATGGGGGGGTCGCTGCTGGTGCTGCCGGGGGGGGGCTCACAACCGGCGCCGGTGCCTGGGGCTCCTCGGGGGCGAGCGGCGGCGCTGGCAGCTCCTATGGGACACACAGAGCAGAACGGGGGGGTCAATAGGGGTGGGTATAGAGAGGAAAGGGGGGGTCCCCCCCCCACGCACACGGTCCCGCCGCGCCCCCCCTCCGGGGCTCACCTCCGGTGCAGGGGCCGGGCCCGGTGGTGCCGGTGCCGGGGCTGGGGCTGAGACCGGCCCCGGCTCTTCGGTGTCTTGGTGGGTGGCGGCGGTGACGCTGCGGGACCTGCGGGGGGGGGGTAAGGTTGGGGGGGGGTAACAAGGGGGGGGGGGTATAAGAAAGGGGGGGTTGGGACTTACCGGCTGCGGGAGGAAGTGGAGGAGGAGGAGGAGGCGGCGGGGGAGGAAGAGGGGCCCTCGCGGCGGCTCTTCTGAGAGGCCGATTCGCTGGTGGATCTGGGGGGGGCATCGCGGGGGTCAATGGGGGGGGAAGGGGGCGACCCACAAGTTGGGGGGAGAAGATAGGGGGGTAAAAGGGAGTAAAAGGGGGAGTGGGGGGGCAGGGAAGGGCACAAAGGGGGGTGGGGGGAAGGGGGGTTCATGGGGTCACAAGGAGGATATGGGGGGGACAAGGTGGGGGGGGCACAAGATGGGTCTGGGGGGACCCAAGTTGTGGTTCTTGGGGGGCAATGGGGGGCTTGGAGGTCAATGGGGGTTGGGGGGGGGGCACCTCTTACCTCTTCCGCTTCTTCTCTTTGGCCTTGTGCTTGCTTTTGGGGCTGGGAGAGCTGGGGGGGGTGGGGCAATAATGATATCATCAATGACATCAGTGACATCATCACAGCACCCTCAAAACCCATTTCCCCCCCCCCCAGAACACCCCCTCCCAGTGATTCCCTAAATCCCATAGGAAACCCCCCCACCCTCACCGGTGCTTCCGCTTCTTGGCCTCCGATTCAGACCTAGCAATGAGAGGAGAAAGGAAGGGGGGTAATGGGGTAAATGAGGGGCTGCCCCATAGAGACTCTGCCCCACAGCCCCCCTGCCCCATAGAGGCTCTGCCCCATAGAGGCTCTGCTCCCCACCTGTGCTTCTTCTTCTTGGAGCTCTTCTTCCTCTCCCCAGAGCGACTGGCAGACCTGGGGGGGGGGGTATGGATGAGACCCCTCATTGCAACCCATAATAATCGCCATGCATCCCATAATAGACTCCTACATCCCATAATAAGCACCCTGACCTGCCCCGATCCTTCTTCTTCTTCTTCTTCTTCTGCTTAGGGGAGGGCGAGCGGGAGCTGGATGAGTCCCTCACAGCACTGGGGGGGGGGCACAGCACCAGTGGGGGTCAGAGGGGGTTTGGGGCACAAAGTGACCCCGAAACCACCCCAAACCTGCCCTGTGTACCCCAAACCCCATACATTGAACTCCAAAGAGGGTTTATACCCCCCAAAGCACTTCCTGAACCCCAAAACGCACATAAACCCCCCCAAAACCCTCTCCTGTAACCCAAAACCCATCATATCTCCCCTAAACCCCATACTCTGGGCTCAAAACACCCCTTAACCCCCCAAACCCCCTTCTGAACCCCAAACTCCCCTAAACATACCCCAAAATCCCCCATATCTCCCCTAAACCCCATACTCAGGACTCCTAAAGGGATTTAAAGGGGTTTAAGACCCCCAACTCCCCCTTCTGAACCCCAAACCCCTCCTTTGTCCCCACAAATCCCACCCCGAGCCCCCCAAATCCCCTTCCAATCCCTTCTGAACCCCAATCCCCCCCCTTTGTCCCCCCAAATCCTACCCCCTGAGCCCCCCAAATCCCCTTCCAATCCCTTCTGAACCCCAACCCCCCCCTTGTCCCCCCAAATCCCACCCCCTTTGCCCCCAAATCCCCTTCCAATCCCTTCTGAACCCCAATCCCCCCCTCCCGCGCCCCAACCCCCTGGTGCTCACGGGGCCGGGTTGGGGGGCTCGGGGGGGGCCTCCTTGGCGCGGCGGCTGGGGTCGAAGGAGCTGCCATCCACGTAGGTGTCACTGATGCCAAAGGCGGCCCGGAGCCGCTCGTTCTTCTTCTCATTGGCCTCAGCCAGCTGATGGGTCTCTGTCACCCTATAAAAGAGGGGGGTAAAGGGGTCGGGGGGGTTAATGGGGTGTTTATGGGGTTTGGGGGGGGTTAAAAGGGGTTTGGGGGGGGGCTCACGTTGGTTTCTGCTCGGGTTCCCCCAAAGCCACGTCCTTCTCCAGTAGCATCATGCGGAACGTGGCCACCTTCTCCTGGATCTCGCCCTCGGCGTAGCTGTGGGGGGGGCAAAAAGGGGGTGATTGGGGGGGAAAAGGGGGTTTGGGGGGGAAAAGGGGGTGTTTGGGGCTCCAAATGGGGTATGGGGAGTGGGATTTGGGGGTCAGAGAGGGGCTCTGGGGGTCCATGGGGTGTATTTTGGGGGTGTCAGAGGTGAGTGTTGGAGGTTGGGGGTCGGTTTGGGGGCCCAAAAAGGAGGTTTTGGTGTCTTAGAGGTGAATTTTGGCTCTCAGAGATGCATTTTGGGGTGTAAAAGGGCAGTTTTGGTGTCTCTGAGCTGTGTTACGGGATTCCCAGAAGTGTACATGGGGGGCTCAGAGATGCAATCTGAGGGTTCTAGGAACGTTTTGGGGGTCCCATAGGCGTACACAGAGGTCCCACAGGGGTCCATAGGGCTCCCATAGCTATCCACAGGGGTCCCCTCTGCTCACCCCTGCTCCTCCATGAGCTCAGCCAGCTCCAAGCATTTCAGAGCTGTATTTAGGGGTGTTTAGGGGCTCCCATAGGTGCCTATAGGGCTCCCCCCCATAGGTGTCCATAGGGCTCTCATAGGCGTCTACAGGGCTCCCTCCCCTAGGTGTCCATAAGGCTCCCCCCCACAGATGTCCATAGGGCTCCCCCCCATAGGTGTCGACAGGGCTCATAAGGCCAGGCTCACCCCTGCTCCTCCATGAGCTCGGTCAGCTCCAGACATTTCAGAGCTGTATTTAGGGGTGTTTAGGGGCTCCCATAGGTGCCTATAGGGCTCCCCCCCATAGATGTCCATAGGGCTCCCCCCCATAGGTGTCCACAGGGCTCATAAGGCCAGGCTCACCCCTGCTCCTCCATGAGCTCGGTCAGCTCCAGACATTTCAGAGCTGTATTTAGGGGTGTTTAGGGGCTCCCATAGGTACCTATAGGGCTCCCCCCCATAGATGTCCATAGGGCTCCCCCCATAGGTGTCCATGGGCTCATAAGGCCAGGCTCACCCCTGCTCCTCCATGAGCTCGGTCAGCTCCAGACATTTCAGAGCTGTATTTAGGGGTGTTTAGGGGCTCCCATAGGTACAAACCAACCTATAGGGCTCCCCCCATAGGTGTCCATAGGGCTCCCCCCCCATAGGTGTCCATAGGGCTCATAAGGCCACGCTCACCCCTGCTCCTCCATGAGCTCGGTCAGCTCCAGACATTTCAGAGCTGTATTTAGGGGTGTTTAGGGGCTCCCATAGGTACATATAGGGTTCTCACAGGTGTCTATAGGGCTCTCCCCCATAGGTGTCCATGGGCTCATAAGGCCAGGCTCACCCCTGCTCCTCCATGAGCTCGGTCAGCTCCAGACATTTCAGCTCCACCTTCCTCTTGCGCTGGTGGTCCAGGATGTCGGGGTTGGGCCTCTTGGCCAGCCCGGCCTCCAGCCTGCGCAGCTCCTCCTCGCCGGGGGGGGGCTCGGTTCCGCCGCCCCCCTTCTTGTGCCGCAGGGCCGAGAGGTTGCGCTGGACGTAGCCGTTGGTGCCGCTGCCCCGCGGCGTGGGCAGCCCGATCCCATTGTACATGGCGGGCGCCGCGCCAAGGGCCTGCGGGGGGGCGCGTCAGGGACCCCCCCGCCCCCCTTATAACCCCCCCAAACCCCCTCTCGTACCCTCCCTATGACCCTCTTTAGAGCCCCTCTCTGTGCACATTGATGCTCCCTTTACATGCGCTCCTATACCCCTCTTTAGACCCCCCTCTATAGGCTCCTTTACACCCCTCCTCTATACACCCCCTCTATAACCCGTTTCATATCCCCCTTCTATACACCCCTCTTTAGACCCCCCTCTATGCACGCCTTCCATGTTCCCTTTATACCTCTTCTACACACCCCCCTATGCACCCCTTTTACTCTCCTATACCCCCCCTTTGTACTTCCCTCTATGCACCCCTTTGAGCCCCCTCTATGCACCCCTTCCATACTCCCTTTATACCTCTGCTACAACCCCTCTATACCCCTCTTACTCCCCTCTATATCCCCCTTTTTTATTCTTCATATTCTCTCTCTATACCCCCATGTACCTCTTTTACCCCTCTCTATACCCTTTTATATCCCCTCTCTATACCATGTACCCCTTTTACCCCTCCCTATACCCCCCTTTATAACCCCTCTATACCCATGTACCCCTTTCCCCCCCTTTATATTCCCCTCTATACCCCCATGTACCTTTTACACTCCTCTATCCCCCTTTATATCCCTCCTCTATACCATGTACCCCTTTTACCCCCTCTATACCCCCTTTAACCCCCCTCTATACCTTTATATCCCCCCTCTATACCCATGTACCCTTTTACCTTCTCTATCCCCCTTTATATCCCCCCTCTATACCCATGTACCCCTTTTACCCCCACTATACCCCTTTATATCCCCCCCATACCCCCATGCACCCCTTTTACCCCCTTATACTTCCTCTCCATGCACCCCTCCTATACCCCCTTTATACCCCCCATTCACCCCACTATACCCCTCTATAACCCCCTGCACCCCCATGCCCTCCTCCCTGTTTCCCGTTTCCCTTCCTAAACCCCACTTTTATTCCCCCAAACCCCCTCTTTTTGCAGTAAAAGCCCCACTTTTCCCTCCTGAACCCCAATTTTCCTTCATAAATCCCACTTTTCACTCGTAAATCCCACTTTTCACTCGTAAATTCTTCTTTTTCCTTCATAAATCCCGCTTCTGTCCCACAAAGAATTCCACTTTTTTCCCTCAAACACACTAGTTTTGACTCCTAAAGTCTGGGGTTTTCCCTCACAAACCCCACTTTTTCCCTCATAAATCCGGTGTTTTTCCTCACAAACACCACCTTTTCCCTCATTAACCCCATTTTTCCCTCATAAATCCCACTTTTTCCCTCACAAACCCCAATTTTTCCCTCACAAACCCCACTTTTCCCTCACAAATCCCACTTTTTCCTCATAAATCCCATGTTTTCCCTCACAAACCCCACTTTTTCCCTCACAAACCCCACTTTTTCTCTCATAAATCCGTTTCCTCACAAACACCACCTTTTTCCTCATTAACCCCATTTTTCCCTCATAAATCCCACTTTTTCCCTCACAAACCCCAATTTTTCCCTCACAAACCCCACTTTTTCCCTCATAAATCCGGTGTTTTTCCTCACAAACACCACCTTTTCCCTCATTAACCCCATTTTTCCCTCATAAATCCCACTTTTTCCCTCACAAACCCCAATTTTTCCCTCACAAACCCCACTTTTCCCTCACAAATCCCACTTTTTCCTCATAAATCCCATGTTTTCCCTCACAAACCCCACTTTTTCTCTCATAAACCCCACTTTTTCCCTCATAAATCCCACTTTTTCCCTCACAAATACCACTTTTCCCTCAGAGCCCACATTTTCCCTCACAAACCCCACCTTTTCCCTCATAAATCCCACTTTACCTTCACAAATCCCACTTTTTCCCTCATAAATCCCATTTTTTCCCTCACAAACCCCACTTTTTCCCTCACAAACCCCACTTTTTCCCTCATAAATCCGGTGTTTTTCCTCACAAACACCACCTTTTCCCTCATTAACCACATTTTTCCCTCATAAATCCCACTTTTTCCCTCACAAACCCCACTTTTTCCCTCACAATCCCCACTTTTCCCTCACAAACCCCACTTTTCCCTCACAAATCCCACTTTTTCCTCATAAATCCCATGTTTTCCCTCAGAGCCCACATTTTCCCTCACAAACCCCACCTTTTCCCTCATAAATCCCACTTTTTCCCTCATAAATCTTACTTTTCCTTCACAAACCCCACCTTTTCCCTCATAAATCCCACTTTACCTTCACAAATCCCACTTTTTCCCTCATAAACCCCACTTTTTCCCTCATAAACCTTACTTTTCCTTCACAAACCCCACTTTTTTCCTCATAAACCCCACTTTTTCTCTCATAAACCCCACTTTTTCCCTCATAAATCCCACTTTTTCCCTCATGAATCCCACTTTTTCCCTCACAAACCTCACTTTTTCCCTCATAAATCCATTTTTCCCTCATAAACCCCACTTTTCCCCTCATAAATCCCACTTTTTTCCTCAAAAATCCTACTTTTTCCCTCATAAACCCCACCTTTTCCATCATACACCCCACTTTTTCCCTCATAAATTCCACTTTTTCCCTCACAAACCCCACTTTTTCCCTCACAAATCCCACGTTTTCCTTCATAAAGCCCACTTTTTCCCTCACAAATCCCACCTTTTTCCTTCATAAGTCCCACTTTTTCCCTCTTAAATCCTCATTTTCCTCTCGTAAATCCCATTTTTCCCACATAAAATCCGTATTTCTCCTAAAAAAAAATTTTCCCTCATAAATCCCACTTTTACCCCCAAACCGCCCACTTTTCCCTCATTAAACCCACGTTGTCCCTCAAAACCTCACTTTTGCCCTCATAAATCCCACTTTTTCCCACATGAATCCCACTTTTCCCTCATGAACCCCACTTTTTCGCTCAAAACTCCCACTTTTCACTTCACAATCCCCCTTTTCCATCACAAATCCCACTCTTCCCGTCATAAAATCAATTTTGTTCCCCCAAACACCGCTTTTCCCCTCACAAGCTCATCTTTTCCCCATAAACCCAATTTTCCATAATAAACCCCACTTTTTCCCTCACAAATCCCATTTTCCTCCCCAATCCCACACTTCCCACCCTAAACCCGCCTTTTCTTCCCCAATATTTTTCCCCTCAAAAACTCCCCTTTTTCCCTCAGGAAACCGACAAATCCCCATTTTTCCCCTCATACTTCCCGCTTTTCCCTTCTCAAAACCCCTTTTTCCCCAAGCCCCCACTTTTCCCCTCAATCCCCCCTCGATCCCATTTTTTCCTCCCAAAACCCGTCTTTCCCCATCGCCTTTTCCCAAACCCCCCTTTTTTCCCCTCAAAACTCCCTTCCTCCCCCCCCCCCCGCCTTTCCCCTCAGAAACCGCCATTTCCCTCAGGAACCCGCACCCCCCCACCCCCCCGTCGAACGCCCACTAACGGTCGTTATCGGTTTTTAACGGTCGCTAACGGTCCCCAACGCCAGCCCCGGGGCCTCACCGGCTCCGATGGGGCCCAACGAGTTCCGTCCGCGGCGGCCGAGGCCCGAACAACCGGAACGCGGAGCGACGCCACGCGACACCGCCTCCTCTTCCGGCCGATAGCCGAACTGCCCTGCCGCGCTCAGGGCGCATGCGCGGGCCCCCGCCTCGCCGCGCTAAGCCCGCCGGGAAATGTAGTTCTTTATGCGGCCCCCCCTCCCCGTAGGGCGCAAGGGGAAGTCGGACTACAACTCCCAGGGTACCCCGCGCGCGGCCGCCATCTTGTGGCTCCTCCGGCGGCGGCTCCCCTGCGGTGCACGCCGGGAGTCGTAGTCCGCTCTCCGTTACACCGGACGCAGGAGGCGCCCTAAAGAACGACATTTCCCGGCGTGCCTTGCGCGCCGCCGCCATCTTGTGAGGGGACCGCCTTCGGGCCCTACGGATGGGCGGGGCTAACACCACAGGCCCCATAGAGGGGCGGGGCTAAGGCCGAAGGCCCTATAGATGGGCGGGGATAAGGGCACGGACCCTATAGATGGGCGGGGCTAAGGCTAAAGCTCCTATAGAGGGCACAAAGCCAGGCTCTTTCCCACATATAGGGGCAGGTTTGAGGGTATGGGCCCTATAGATTGGTGGGGCTAAGCCTAAAGGCCCTATAAAGGGGCGCGTTTAAGGGTATAGGGCCCTATATCGGGGATCCCATAGGGTGTTTCCCCTATGGAGAGGCCAGGCTCGGGCTCCTTCCCCTATAAAGGGGCGGTCCCAAGGCCCTTTCCCCCTATAGGGGCCCCCATTGTTCCCGGTGCCCCTATAGGGGCCTCTTCCCGCTCCATCCAGAGCTGCTCCGGCCGCCATGGAGGTAACTGGGACCCCCCCCCCTTCCCCATAGGGTTCTATAGGGGCCCCTATAGGGTCCTGACCCCCCCCCATAGCCTCTAAGCCCCCCATATACCCCTTCAGCCCCCTTATACAGCCCCTATAGCGCCCTCCAAGCCCCTCCCTGCATCCCTCCGTGCTCCATAACCTCCCCTATACGGCCCCATAGCCCCTATATGGCCCCCATAGGGCCCCAGTCTAGCCCCTATAGGGCCCCAGAGCCCCTCCGAAACCCCCCCACAGGCTCTGAGCCCCACATACGGCCCCTGTTCCCCCCCCATACGGCCCCTATATGGTCCCATTGCCCTTATACACTCCCTATATGACCCCATATACCCCTATATACCCCCTATATGACCCCATATACCCCCTATATAAGCCCTGTATGACCCCATACACCTCCTATCTGACCCCATACGGCCCCTGTGTGCCGCAGGTGCTGGCTGTGGCTGTGCTGGTGGCACTGGTGGCACTGGGAGAGGGGCAGCCCATTGACCCCCATGGTGAGCAGTGGGCAGGGGGGGATTATGGGATGGATGGGATACGGGATATGGGGTGTATTGGGTGTGGGGTACATGGGGTAGGGTATAGGGGATATGGGAAATGGGATACACAATGTATGGGGAAGGGAATGGGATGTGGGTATGGATATGGGGTGTATGGGATGTATGGGGTGTATCCCTATGGGCTCCATTATTCCCTATGGCCCCCATTGTTCCCTATGGCCCCCATTGTTCCCTATGGCCCCCATTGTTCCCTATGGCCCCCCCATTGCTCCCTATGGCCCCCATTATCCCCTATGGCCCCCATTGTTCCCTATGGCCCCCATTGCTCCCTATGGCCCCCATTGTTCCCTATGGCCCCCATTGCTCCCTATGGCCCCCATTGTTCCCTATGGCCCCCATTGTTCCCTATGGCCCCCATTGCTCCCTATGGCCCCCATTTTCCCCTATGGCCCCCATTGCTCCCTATGGCCCCCATTGCTCCCTATGGCCCCCATTGTTCCCTATGGCCCCATTGCTCCCTATGGCCCCCATTGCTCCCTATGGCCCCCATTGCTCCCTATGGCCCCCATTGTCCCCAGCCCCCCCCGGCTCGTGCCCGCCGCCCCCCCCCCGGGACTGCCAGGACGTGCACGCGCGGGGCGCGCGCTCCGACGGGGTCCACCTGATCTACCCGGCAGGGGGCGCTGCCGCGCCCGTGCCCGTCTACTGCGACATGAGCACGGAAGGGCACGTCTGGACGGTACCGCCCCCCCCCGCCGCACCGCGGCGCCCCCTAGCGGCTCGGAGGGCTTCATAGCGCTCTATGGGCGCCTCCATAGAGCCCTATGGAGCCCCATAGCGCCCTATAGCGCCCTATATATATGGGTCTGCCCCCCCCCCCCCGCTGCCGTTGCAGGTGTTCCAGAAGCGCT
This sequence comes from Neopsephotus bourkii, assembly GCF_033783945.1. Lineage (NCBI taxonomy): Eukaryota > Metazoa > Chordata > Aves > Psittaciformes > Psittacidae > Neopsephotus > Neopsephotus bourkii. Next base: position 88,063 of record NW_026900543.1, on the reverse strand, counting down.
TCAATGGCTCCGTGAGCTTCTTCCGAGGCTGGGATGACTACAAGAGGGGCTTCGGGAGGGCCGATGGAGAGTACTGGCTGGGTGAGAGAGGGGCTATAGGGACACATAGGGAGATGTGGGGGACATAGGGACACATAGGGGTCAATAGGGACACATAGGGGTCCATAGGGTCCATAGGGACACATAGGGAGACATAGGGTCCACAGGGACACATAGGGGTCCATAGCGTCCATAGGGACACATAGGGGTCCATAGGGACACATAGGGGTGCAGTGGGTCCATAGGGACACATGGGGGTCCATAGGGTCCACAGGGACACATAGGGAGACATAGGGTCCGTAGGCGTCCATAGGGACACATAGGTGTCCATAGAGTCCATAGGGACACATAGGGCTCCATAGTGCCCCATAGCGCCCCACAGCGCCCCATAGCGGCCCATGTCCCCCCAGGGCTGCAGAGCCTGCACCTGCTGACCCTGCAGGCCCCCTACGAGCTGCAGGCCCCCTACAAGAGGGGCTTCGGGAGGGCGGATGGAGAGTACTGGCTGGGGGAGAGTGGGGCTATAGGGACACATAGGGTCCATAGGGACACATAGGGGTCCATAGCGCCCCATAGCGCCCCACAGCGCCCCATAGCGGCCCGTGTCCCCCCAGGGCTGCAGAGCCTGCACCTGCTGACCCTGCAGGCCCCCTACGAGCTGCAGGCCCCCTACAAGAGGGGCTTCGGGAGGGCGGATGGAGAGTACTGGCTGGGGGAGAGTGGGGCTATAGGGACACATAGGGGTCCATAGAGTCCATAGGGACACATAGGGACACATAGTGCCCCATAGCGCCCCACAGCGCCCCCCATTGTCCCCGTGTCCCCCCAGGGCTGCAGAGCCTGCACCTGCTGACCCTGCAGGCCCCCTACGAGCTGCGCGTGGAGCTCGAGGACTTCCAGAACAATTCGGCCGCCGCCACCTACGGCTCCTTCGCGCTGGCGCCGGGCGCCGTGAGCGCCGAGGAGGACGGGTACAGCCTGCACGTGCAGGGCTTCCGCGACGGGGGGGCAGGTACGGACCCGGGACACCCAGGGGGAGACGCGTCTATGGGGCACGTACGGCTGCGACACACACTTATGGGGCTGGGCCCATGGAAAGAGAGCCACTCTTATGGGGCAGGGCCCATAGAGCCCCTCACTTATGTGTCACAACCCCCTGTTATGTGTCAGGCCCCATAGAGCCCCCCACTTATGGATCACAACCCCTACTTATGTGTCAGGCCCCATAGAGTCCCCTACTTATGTGTCAGGTCCCATAGACCCCCCACTTATGGGTCAGGTCCCCACTCATGGATCACAACCCCCACTTATGGGTCAGGTCCCCACTAACATGTCAGGCCCCATAGAGCCCCCACTTATGGGTCACAACCCCCACTTATGGGTCACCACCTCCACTTATGGCTCAGGCCCCATAGAGCCCCCACTTATGGGTCACCCCACCCCCCGTTCCGGCAGGGGACGCCCTGAGCTACCACCACGGGCAGAAGTTCTCGACGTTCGACCGGGACCAGGACCTGTTTGCGCAGAGCTGCGCCGCGCTCTCCTCGGGGGCCTGGTGGTTCCGCAGCTGCCACCTCTCCAACCTCAACGGCTTCTACCTGGGGGGGGCGCACCTCTCCTACGGCAACGGCCTCAACTGGGCCCGCTGGAAGGGCTTCCACTACTCCCTCAAGCGCAGCGAGATGAAGATCCGGCGCCTCTGACGGGAGCGGGGCAGGGGAACAGCGCCCCCTATCGATAGCACCGCCAAACAGCGCCCCCTAGTGATGGCACCGCCAAACAGCGCCCCCTGCTGACGACACCGCCAAAGAGCGCCCCCTGCTGACGAACCCGACAAACAGCGCCCCCTGCTGGTCACACCGCCAAACAGCGCCCCCTGTTGGTCATCCCGTCAAACAGCGCCCCCTGTTGGTCATCCCGTCAAACAGCGCCCCCTATTGCTAGCACCGCCAAACAGCGCCCCCTGCTGGTCATACCGCCAAACAGCGCCCCCTATTGATGGCACCGCCAAACAGCGCCCCCTATTGATGGCACCGCCAAAGAGCGCCCCCTATTGATGGCCACGCTAAACAGCGCCCCCTGCTGGTCATACCGCCAAACAGCGCCCCCTATTGATGGCACCGCGAAAGAGCGCCCCCTAGTGATGGCCACGCTAAAGAGCGCCCCCTGCTGGTCATATCGCCAAACAGCGCCCCCTATTGATGGCACCGCCAAAGAGCACCCCCTGCTGGCACACAGTGCACACCCCCCCTCCCCACACACGGAAGGCGTGACGTCATATTAAATGCACATGGTGATTGGCTGAGGAGTGAGGAGTGTGTGTGGGGAGTCTATGGGGTTCTCTAGGGCAGGGGGGACCCCGTTACCCCCCCATTGCCAGCATTCAGACACCGCGCTTGGGCAGCACCACTTTAATGGGGGGGGGGGCCTGCATGGTCCTTGGTGTGGGGGGGTCCAAGGGGGGATTTGGGGTCCCTGAGGGGGGTTGAGTCCATGAAGGGGGGGGGTGCAGGGTTCGGAACGGGCTGGGGGTGTTTGGGGGCGTTTCTTGGTGTTTCAGGACTGGTTTTGCCCGGTTTTGGCTGTTTCCATGGTGTTTTTGCCCGTTTCTCGCTGTTTCCATGGTGTTTTTGCCCGTTTCTCGCTGTTTCCGGGGTGTTTTTGCCGGTTTTTGGCTGTTTTGGGGGTGTTTTTGCCCGTTTCTCGCTGTTTCCGGGGTGTTTTTGCCCGTTTCCGGCTGTTTCGGGGTGTTTTTGCCCGTTTCTCGCTGTTTCCGGGGTGTTTTTGCCCGTTTCTGGGTGTTTTGGCCCCGTTCCGCTCTCAGTGCCCCTTGGCGCGCTCGGCCCGGTCGATGGCCGCCAGCCTCCGCGCCGCCCCCCCGAGCTGCACCAGGTTCAGGGCCCCTTTGAGCACGGCCAAGGGGGCCCCGAGCCAGAGCCCGGCCCGGAACAGCCCCGGCCCCCCCGGCACCACTGCGGGGGGCAAAAGCACCGTCAGAGACCCACACAGACCAGTATAGACCAGTACAGACACCCCATAGACCAGTAAAGGCCCCAATAGACCAGTATAGACCCCCCCATAGACCACTATGGCCCAGTATAGACCCCCAGTATACACCAGTGACCCCCTCATCATAGACCAGTACAGCCCAATGACTCCCCAGTGCCCCAGTGTAGCCCAGTCCATCCCAATCCCCTCCCAGTGTAGCTGATCCCATTCCCCGCCATTCCCACCCCATCCCCACCTTATTCCCCCCTATTCCCATTCCCATTCCCCCCCATTCCCGTTCCCCCCCGTACTCACCGGCCGGTCCCTCCCCGAAGTGCAGCAGGTAAAGGCACCCATAGAAACCCTCATTGCCCGCACAGAGCAGGAACAGCAGCGCCTGGGGGGTGGGGACACAATGGGGGCCAATGGAGAGCCAGGGGACCCCTCCAAGCCCCTCCCACCCCTCCAAGCCCCTCCCACCCCTCCAAGCCCCTCCCATCCCTTTAAGCCCCTCCCACCCCATCCAAGGCCCACCCCTTTAAGTCCCTCCCATGCTTAAAACCCCTCCCACCCATTCAAGCCCCACCCCTTCAAGCCCCTCCCATGCTTTAAACTCCTCCCATCCCATTCAAGTTCCACCCCTTTAAACCCCTCCCATCCATTAAACCCCTCCCACCCCATTTAAACCCCACCCCTTTAAGCCCCCCACCCTTTAAGCCCCTCCCTCCCTTTAAGCCCCTCCCACCCTTTAAAACCCTCCCACCCTTTAAACCCATCCCACCCAAGTCCCACCCCTTTAAGCCCCTCCCACCCCTTAAGCCCCTCCCCTTCCCCTCTCACCCTGGAGCTATAGTACAGCCTCAACACGGGGTGCGCCGCCCCCCCCACGGCCTTGTGGCTCCGCCCCCCCTCCAGGGTGGTGCTGCGGGAGGGGGGAGGGGTCAGCGCGGGACACGCCCACCCCAGGCCCTCCTCCTCATTGGCTAAGCATCAGGCTCCGCCCCCTGCTGGAGCAGAGCCCCATTCACCCTCCCTCCCTCCCTCAGCCCCGCCCACCAGTGCATGTGCAGCCAATGGCTGGCCACGTCCAGGGCCATGCTGAGCTGGAAGAGGGGGGCGGCCGTGGGGTAGAGCAGGGCCAGGTTGAGGAGCAGGCACATGGAGGAGAGCCGGTCCGTGAGCATGTCCAGCATGGCGCCGAGCCGCGAGCCTGCGGGACCCACAGCGGCTATGGGGCGCTATGGGGCCTACGGGGCACAGAACCCCCCCTCTGGGGCGCTATGGGGCAGGGAAACCCCCACTATGGAGCCTTATGGGGCACAGAACCCTCCCTATGGGTTGCAATGGGGTAGGGACCCCCCTCATGGGGCGCTGTGGGGTAGGGATCCCCCCATATGGAGTGCTATGGGGCCGGGAACCCCCCATATGGGGCGCTACGGGGTCGGGAATCCCCTCTATGGGGCAGAGAAACCCCTCTATGGGGCAATGAAATCCCTCTATGGGCAGGGAAACCTCTCTATGGGGCAAGGAAACCCCTCTATGGGCAGGGAAACATCTCTATGGGCAGGGAAACCCCTCTATGGGGCAATGAAACCTTTCTATGGGGCATGGCAGCAAAATCTAAGGGATGGAAACGTCCACTTGTAGGGCAAGACCCATAGGGACCCCACGTGGTTCAACCCCCTCAAGCCCCTCCCACCCCATAGCCCCGCCCACTCCCTTAAACACCTCCCACCCCTTTAAGCCCCTCCCATCCCTTCAAGCCCCGCCCACCCTGCCCCAGCGCGCGCGCCGCGTGCCCGTCCACCGCATCCAGGAGGCCGCTGAGGCCGTAGCAGGCCGCGGCTGGGCCGGGCTGCAGGGGCATCAGATAGAAGGAAACGGCGGCCAAGGCGATGCGGATGTACCCTGCGGAACGGAACGGGCGTCACCAAACGCTCCCGTCCCCCCCCGTCCCACCCCCCGCAAACGCCCGTTTAAACGCTCACCGATAACGTTGGGAACGAAGAGGAAGACGTTGTCGCCGCCCGCCATTGCGCGGCGCCTTTAAGACCGAGAGGGAGGAAGCGGCGCTACGTCCCGCCCCCCACCACACGGCTTCAGCCAATCACAGGACGGGAAGGAGGGCGAGGACCAATCAGCGCGGAGGAAGAGGGTGGGGATGGCTCAATGGCGGGGGTTCCGGTTCCGGCAGAGCAGCGTTGCTATGGCGACGCGGGACTTGGCTACTGATCCAGGCCATTAAGTGATTAATAACTGCGGTAATTGATTAATGAAGGGGTTTATTGAGTAATTAACGGATTAATTAATGAAGGGGTTCTCTGATTAATTAACAGGTTAATGAATGAAGGGGTTGATTGATTAATTAACGGGTTAATTAATGAAGGCTTCATTGATTAATTTACCTTTCTTCTCCCCCCACCCCCCCCCCCCCCGGTAACTAAGGCCCATTGGCAGCCCCGCTAATGACGTCAGCACATAGGGGGTGACGTCACCACCTCCCCCCAACCTGCCCCCCCCCACACTAAAAAAGAGGCAAAATCGGGATTTTTTGGACATTTTTCATATTCTTTTTTTTTTTTAAATAAACACCATGAAAATAAAGTTAATTCAAGGCAAAAGCAACAAAACCCCCCAAAATGACCCCAAAACCCCCCAAAACGACCCCAAACCCCCCCATGTGCTGATGCAAAATGACCCTAAACAATAAAAACGGGATAAAATGACCCTAAAACGTCCCAAATTGATGGGAAATGCCCCAAAAAGCTTTTTTGGGGGGGTCCTTAAGGTCTTACGGGGGGGGTCCCTGAACCCAAAATAATGGGGGGGGGTCCCGGTATCAAAGGGGGGTCCCATTGGGCCCCATTATATGGGTGGTCCCCCCCTTGTAGTGCCTATAATGGTCCCTTCCACCCCCTCCCACCGCCCTCGGCTGCGTGGCCCCGCCCCTCCTCCCGTGTGGGCGTGGCCTTGGGATGCGGCTTGGCCTCTGCGAGGCCCCGCCCCGTCTCTTGGCCCCGCCCCCAGACAGGGCTTGTGTTAACCTGGCCACCCATTGGACCAAGAGCCGCAGGGGGCGTGGATTGTGGCGCGGGGGCGTGGGTTGGGGGAAGGGGGCGTGGCCTCGGGCTTGCCTATAGGAGGCAATGGGGAGTCGGGAGCGGAAGGCCGGCTTCCGAGCCCGGGGGAAGAACCGGAAGAGGCGGCGCTCGGAAACGATTCCCCATTGGAAGAGCAGGGAAAACACGGGGGGGGGCAGCCCCAGGGCGAGGCGGAGCCACAGGCGGGGAAGCCCCGCCCCTGCCATGAGGCCACGCCCCCTCCCCAGCAGCCCCACGAGGTAAAGGGGCAGGAAGAGCCATGGGGACACCCAGAGCTGGGCGGCCAGGACCAAGACCGGGACATGTAAGGGGGGGGGCACCCCGAATTGGGGCCAAAAAGGGCCGAATCGGGGCAAGGCCAAGGTCAAGGTGAGGGTCAAGGTCAAGGGGAGGAGGGAGGGGGGGAACCAGGAAGAGGAGGTGTTGGTGCCGCCCCCACCCCATAGAGGGAGGGGGAAGGGAAGGGGGGGGAGGAAGAGGAGGAGGAGGGGGGGGAGGAGGAGGAGGAAGAGGAGGGAGGGGGGGAAGGGGAGGGGGGAGGGAGGGCGAGGGGAGGGGCTTAAAGAGGGGGAGGAGCCGTTGGAAGGGGAGGGGTTTGAAGGGTGGGAGGGGGCAGGGCTTAAAGAGGGGGAGGAGCCAATGGGGGTGGAAGGGGAGGCAATGGAGTGGGTGGGGCTTAAAAGGGGGGAGCAGCCAATGGGGGTGGAGAGGGAGGCAATGGAGTGGGAGGGGTTTAAAGGGTGGGAGGGGCCACTGGAGGGGGAGGTGGCAATCGAGTGGGAGGGGCTTAAAGGGGGGGTGGGGGAGGCAATGGAGTGGGAGGGGCTTAAAGGGGGAGTGGAGCCATTGGAAGGGGAAGGGCTTAAAGAGGGGGTGGAGTTTAATGAGTGGGAGGGGCTTAAAGTGAGGGAGGGGCCAGGGGAAGACTTGGGAGGAGGGGAAGGGGAAGGGGTGAGGAACGGGGAGGGGGTGGGGCGCTGGTGCCATTCCCGGCCTCTGGAATGCTGCTGGAGGGGGGGGGAGGGGCCCAGATCCGGCTCCTATGGGAGAAGGGAAGGAGCCATGGGGGGGGGGCACCCATAGATGGGGTCTATGGGGTGCCCCATGCAAATTGGGCCCCTCAACTCACAGCCAATTGGTGGAGAATGGAGCTGGGGGAGGAGCCTGTGTCCTGCTCGGCCAATGGGGAGGCTTCTTCCTCCTCCTCCTCCTCATCCTGGTCCAGGCTGGAGCTGGAGCTGCTGCTGGGCTCCAGGGCCTGGAGAGGACACACTGGGTGCTATAAGGACCCATAGGGTGCCATAGGGGCCCATAGAGTGCCATAGGGTCCCATAGGGTGCTATAGGGTGCTGTAGGGTTCTATATGGTGCTGTCACAGACCTGCCTCTGTGCCGGGTCCTGGCAGCGCCGCAGCAGCTCCGGCAGCACCCATGGGGGCAGTGTCCGGGTCACGAACCCGTGCTGGGGGCGGGGCCACGTCAGACCACGCCCCCTTCAAGCCCCGCCCCCAGAACTTGACCCCCCCTTTAGCCCCACCCCCTCCCTGTGACATCACCACCTGGCTGATAACGTCAGAGCTGGGCCGGGCCAATGGCGCCTTCTGCAGGCAGGAGGAGACGAAGGAGCGGAACGAGTCCGACCTATGGGGGAGCCGCGGCGTCTGTGGGACAGCCCCATGGAAGCTATGGGGCAGTCCCACGTCCCCTATGGGCCACCCCATAGAATCTATCGGGCGGCCCCATACCCCCTACAGGTCACCCCATAGAATCTATGGGGCAGCCCACACTCTCTTTGAGTCACCCCATAGAATCTATGCAGCCCCCATAGAAGCTATGGGCCACCCCATAGAATCTATGGGGCAGCCTCACACCCCCTATGGGCCACCCCATAGAATCTATGGGACAGCCCCACACCCCCTCTGGGTCACCCCACAGAATCTATGGGGCAGCCCCACGGACTCACCAGTGCCGGGGCTGCAGCGTGGGCGCCGGTTCCTGTGCGATGCGGTAGAGGGCGCTCATCGCGTTCAGGTTGAACAGCGGCGGCCTCCGCTCCGCTATGGGGCAATGGGGGGCAGTGCTATGGGGCGGCCCCACAAGTGCCCCCCCCCCCCCCGTACCCCCACAAGTGCCCCATACCCAGCTCAATGCAGGTGATGCCCAGGGACCACACATCGGCTTTGCCATCATAGAGCCCCTCGTCCATGGCCAGGATCACTTCCGGTGCCATCCTATGGGGCAGGATGTGGGGCAGGGCTATGGGGCAGTGCTATGGGGCAGGATGTTGGGCCGCGCTATGAGGCAGCCCCCTTACCAATATGGCGTCCCCACGAAGGAATTGGCCGGGGCCGAGGTGGAGGCGGAGCCAAAGTCCCCCAGCTTGACCAATCCTGGCGCAGTCAGGAGGATGTTCCCGGCCTTCACGTCCCTGTGGGGCAGGGCTATGGGGTGAGCTATGGGTCTGGGTCCCGCTATGGGGCTGGACGACGGGTCCCACTATGGGGCTGGGTCCCGCTATGGGGCTGGGTGATGGGTCCCGCTATGGGGCTGGACAACGGGTCCCACTATGGGGCTAGGTCCCGCTATGGGGCTGGGTTATGGGTCCCGCTATGGGGCCGGGTTATGGGTCCCGCTATGGGGCTGGGTTATGAGTCCTGCTATGGGTCTGACCTGTGGATGATGCTGTGCATGTGCAGGTAGCGCAGCCCCTGCAGCGCCCCATGGACAATGGCTGCGATCTCCAGCTCCTGCAGCGGCTGCTGGTGCTCTATGGGGCAGAGATGTGGGGCAGGGGGACGCTATGGGGCTGCCCCATAAGCCTGCCCCATAGCGCTGCACTCACCCTCCAGCAGGTCCGAGGCAGAGCCCACGCAATGCTCCATCACCAGCTGCAGACACAGGGTCAGGCTCTGCCCCATAAGTGGGGCCATGGGGGTGCTCCTGCCCCACATAAACGGATCCCCAGAGGCCCAGTGTGGGGCTTGTACCTCATGAGTGACACCTGAACCACATCTATGGGGCCCAATGTCCCCCTGCCCCACACTTACGGGTCCCCAACCCCCACCTATGGGTCCCAGCATTCCCATAACCCATCTATGGGTCCCAACCCCCCCCACTTACAGGTCCTTAACCCCATCTATGGGTCCCAGTATCACCCTGCCCCACATCTATGGGTCCCCAACCCCCACTTACGGGTCCCAGCACCCCCATAACCCATCTATGGCAAAGAACCCCCATCTATGGGTCCCAACCCCCCCACTTACAGGTCCTTAACCCCATCTATGGGTCCCACTATCGCCCTGCCCCACATCTATGGGTCCAAACCCCCCACTTATGGGTCCAACCCAGCCCCACATCTATAGGGCTCAGTACCCACCAACCCCAACCTATGGGGCCAAACACCCCCCCTCCACGCCCCTCAGAGGCCCCAACCCCCCCACTCCTGGGTCCAATCTATGGGGCCTGCCCCACATGTGTGGGGCTGGGGCTCACCCAGGCTGTGCGGCCCCATAGGAAGCAGCCCCGGTACTGGACGGTGTTGGGGTGGCGCAGGCGCCGCAGCAGAGACACCTCCTTGACGATGTCCAGCCACTTCTATGGGGCAGAGAGGGGGGGCTATGGGGCAGGCTGTGGGGCAGACGGGGGGCTATGGGGCAGGAAGCTCCGCCCTCTCGGCCTCACCTCATTGGCCTGTTTCCCGCTGTAGTTCATCTTCTTGATGGCCACAACCTCGGCAGTGCGCAGGTCCCGGGCCTGCAACAGCGACCCATGGATGTGGGGCAGGACCCACGGATGGGGGGCAGGACCCACAGATGTGGGGCAGGACCCATTGATGGAGGGCAGGTGAGCCCTACAGATGTGGGTCAGGTGGGTGCTGAACCCCAGATGCTCTCTGCCCCACATCTATGGGGCTCATCATCCCCTGATCCCCATCTATGGGGCACTGGGCCCATATGAGACATTGGGTCCCATAAACACCCCCTGCCCCACATCCATAGGTCCCAAAGCTCATCTAGGGGGCTTGACCCCTCTCTGCCCCACACCTATGGGGCTTAAAGCACCACTTATGGGTCCTGCCCCCCATCCATAGGTCCAAACAGCCCATAAATGCTCATCTATGGGACCCAAACCCCTACTTATGGCTCCTGCCCCACATCTATGGGTCCCAAACGCCCACATATGGGTCCTGCCCCACATCTATGGGGCACTCACATAGTAGACGGCTCCGAAGCTGCCGTGCCCGATCTCCCGCAGGTCCCCGAAGCGCTTCTCGGGATCTTCCTTCAGGAACAACTCGGCTCCATTAGCACCAATGGGGCCGGACGGCATCGTGGGACCTACGGGACCCACAGATTCTATGGGGCTGCCCCATAAGTGCCCCACAGACGCTCCTTTCCCTTTCTCCCCCCCCTTTCTCACCGCTCCTTGGGCCCGGTCCGGCTCCGGCGGGTCCCGGCGCCCCCCCCCCGGCGGTTGCAGGTCCGGGGGGGGGCCGCGGCCTCCCCCGAGGCGGCTCCTTCAGTCGTGGCCGCTGCGGGGACCCGAAAAGGCCGAATCTGAGCCCAAATCGAGGCCGAGGCCTCAAACCGGGGCCTAAGCCGCAACCGGAGCCGCCCCTTCCCCGCAGCCAAGATGGCGGCCGCGGGCTGAGGGGAAGCGGGGGCGCCGGCGGGGAGGCGGGGTTTAGGGAAAGCTCAGCCAATCAGCGCGCGGGGCGGGAGGATAGGGGGGTGGTGATTGGTTGGAGGAGGGCGGGGAGAACCGAGCAAACCACGCCCCTGTCGCCGAAACAACGCGATGAGGGGGCGTGGCCTGGCGGACAGTAGGCGTGGCTTACCGGGCGCCATGGCAGCGCCTCCATCTCTCTCCGCGTCTCCATGGCAACGCCCCCCTCCCTTCGCGCATGCTCAGAGGGCGGTGGGAACCGGAGCAAGATGGCGGCCGCGGGCTGAGGGGACCGGCTCCGGTTAATGGCGGTCTATGGGGCTCTGAGGCGGGTTAACGGGGTTCTATGGGTGCCTATTGGGTCTATGGGGGTCTTAAAGGGGGTTTTAATGGGGGTCTATGGGGTTCAATGTGGATCTAAGTGGCGTTGGGGGGTTAATGGTATCTATGGGGCGTCTATGGGCCCTTGACCCCCTCTCCCCCATAACCCCCCTTGTCGCCCCTAAAGAACCCCTGAAAATGCCCCCAAATCCCCCCCAAAACCTAAAAATGCCCCCAAATCTCCTGAAAACGTCCCCAAAACGCCCCAAACCCGATTAAAAACGGGGTTTTGCAGAGGCCTCTAAAGCGTTTTTATTGCGTTGGGGGGGGTTAAAGGAGCCCCCTCATAGTCAAGCCCCGCCCCTCGCTCTCTCATTGGCCTGCCGCGTCCCCTGTGCACCCCGTCCGTTCCTCCATATTGGCTGGCCGCGCGCCCCTTGCCCCGCTCTGATTGGCTGGCGGTGGTGGCAGGTACCCGGATATTGCCGCGGGGGTTGCTGGCGGTTGTAGTTCATGGGGGGGGGGGGCTGGAGCCGGGCGGGGCCATAGGGGTTAAAAGGGGAACGAGGGACGGGTGGACACGGAGACCTATAGAGACCCATAGAGACCCACAGAGACCCACCGAGACTTCCTGCGGACCCACAGGTACATTCTGGGACCTATAGAGACCTATAGAAACCTACAGAACCCCCCCCCTTGGACCCATAGAGACCCATATGGACCCATAGGGACATCCTTGGACCCATAGAGACCCATAGGGACCCATATGGGACATTCTGAGACCCATAGAGGTCCCCCCCCGACCCATAGAGACCCATAGGGACCCATATGGGACCTATAGAGGCCCATAGAGACCCCATAGAGACGCCATAGAGACGCCATAGAGACGCCATAGAGACCCCATAGAGACCCCATAGAGACCCCATAGAGACCCCATAGAGACCCATAGAGACCCCATAGAGACCCATAGAGACACATAGAGACCCCATAGAGACCCATATGGGACCTATAGAGACCCATAGAGAACACCCACCTGGACCCATAGGGACCCTATAGAGACCCATAGACCACCCCCCAAGACACCCATAGGCACCCCATAGCCCCCCATAACCCCTCTTTCCCCCCCCCAGCGCTGCCCCATGGCCCGTCATGCCTTAACACGCTTCAACACGCTTGGACACGCCACCACCGCCCTATGGCTGCTGCTGCTCGCATGTAAGTGGGGGGGGGCCCACACATGGGACATGCATGGGACCCACAAGTACCCCCCCCATACCCTGGGGGGGGGGAACCGCGTCGGGGTGTGCCCCATAGAACCAGTCCGGCTGGTTCCATAGGGCTTCAATGGGGCGGAAATGGGGGGGGGCACCCCAGAAGCTGCTTCACCCCCTTTTTAACCCCCCCCCAGGTGGAGCTGGGGTGGCTGAGGAGGGTGATGAAGGTAAGGGGGGGCCCACTGGGGGCTATGGGGTGGCTATGGGGCGGCTATGGGGCGCCCCTCACTTCCCCCATGTCCACACTTCCCCCTATGGCGCAACCCTGTCGCCAACGGTCCTGACTTCAAGGGGATGCTGGGCCCCATAGAACCCCCATATAATGCCTATAGAACCCCATATACTGCCCATAGAACACCCATGTGCCCCCATATAACCCAATATACCCCATATAACTCTGTACCATACCCCCATACAGACTCTATATACCCCCATGCACACCCCATATACCCCCATGCACACCCCATATGCCCCCTACACACTCCATATACCCCCTACACACCCTATATACCCCCCATAGGGCCCCATCCCCCCCCTTACCCCCCTCTCTTTTCCCCCTCCCCCCCCAGCGCCCCTCCCCCCCTGCGGGCTGCCCCAGCCTCGCGCCCGCGTCGTGGGGGGGGAGGCGGCGGCGGCGGGGGCGTGGCCGTGGCTCGTGAGCCTGGAGCTGGGGGGGCAGCACCGCTGCGGGGGGACCCTGCTGAGCCCCCATTGGGTGCTGAGTGCGGCCCATTGCTTCCAGGGGTAAGAGGGGGGGTTATGGGGGTCTATGGGGGGGTATATGGGGGTCTATGGGGGGTCTATGGGGGTCTATGGGGGTCTGTGGGTGTCTATGGGGGGTCTGTGGGGGTCTATGGGGTCTATGGGGGTCTGTGGGGGTCTATGGGGTCTATGGGGTCTTGGGTTATGGGGTTGGATGGGGTCTATGGGGGGCTATGGTATGGGGTCTATGGGGTATGGGGTCTATGGGGGTCTATGGGGTATGGGTCTAGGGGGGTCTATGGGGGTCTATGGGGGTCTATGGGGGTCTATGGGGGTCTATGGGGGTCTATGGGGTCTATGGGGGTCTATGGGGGTCTATGGGGGTCTATGGGGGTCTATGGGGGTCTATGGGGGTCTATGGGGGTCTATGGGGTCTATGGGGGTCTATGGGGGTCTATGGGGGTCTATGGGGGTCTATGGGGGTCTATGGGGGGTCTATGGGGGTCTATGGGGGGTCTATGGGGGTCTATGGGGGGCTATGGGGGTCTATGGGGGTCTATGGGGGGTCTATGGGGGTCTATGGGGGGTCTATGGGCGTCTATGCGGGGGCTATGGGGGTCTATGGGGGGTCTATGGGGGACTATGGGGGTCTATGGGGGGCTATGGGGGTCTATGGGGGGTCTATGGGGGTCTATGGGGAGCCGCTTCCATTGAGCGTCAGTGGTGCTAAGGAGCGCTGCACGGGGTAGCCACTAGAGGGCGAGATAGTGCTCTATGGGACTCTATGGGGGGATGTATGGGGGTCTATGGGCTTCTATAGGGGTGTATGGGGATGATATGGGGGCTGTGGAGGGGTATGGAGGTTATATGGGGGGTATGGGGGATATGGGCTGGGTATGGGGTTATACGGGGGTTATATGTGGGTTATAAGGAGTTATATGGGTGTTATATGGGCTCTATGGGGGGATTATATGGGGGTTATATGTGGGTTATACGGGGGGGGATGGGGGATACGGGGGGAGGAATATGGGGGTCTATGGGGTCCGTGTCCCCCCAATAACGCCCCTGTAACCCCTCCCCCCCATAACCCCTCCCCCAGTGCCCCCGGTGCAGACTCCCCCCACTCCTGGCGGGTGGTGCTGGGGCGGCTGCACCTGGGGGGGGCAGAGGGGGAGGGGCAGGAGGTGTCGGTGAGCCGCGTGCTGCCCCACCCCCGCTACCGCCACGTGCGGGGGGGTCACGACCTGGCCCTGCTGCGCCTGCGCCCCCCCGCGCGCCTCGGCCCCGCCGTGCGCCCCCTCTGCCTCCCCCCCCCCGCGCTGGCCCTGCCCTATGGGAGCCGCTGCTGGGTGAGCGGCTGGGGGCACGTGGCTGAGAACGGTGAGAGATGGGGGGTATGGGGTGTCTATGGGGGGATATGGGGGTCTATGGGGGTCTACGGGGGGCATATGTGGGTCTATGGGGGGTCTATGAGGGTCTATGGGGTGTCTATGGGGGTCTATGACAGGGATATGGGGGTCTATGGTTGGGCTATGGCGTGCCTATGGGGCCTATGGGGGTCTATGGGGGGATATGTGGGTCTATGGTGAGTCTATGGGGGGATATCGGTGGGCTATGGAGTGTCTATGGGGTCTATGGGGGGCTATGGGGAGTCTATGGGGGGCTATGGGAGGCCTATGGGGGAATATAAGGGGTCTATGGGTGGGCTATGGGGTGTCTATGGGGCCTATGGGTGATCTATGGGGGGGTATGAGGTGTCTATGAAGGGATATGGGGGTCTATGGGGGGGCTATGTGAGGTCTATGGGGGCTATGGGGGGACTATGAGGGGCTATGGGGGTCAGTGGGTGTGTGTGGGGGGGTCTATGGGTTCTATTGGGGTCTGTGTCTCTATGTGTCCCTATCTGTCTCTATGGGTCTCTATGGGTCTCTATGGGTCTCTATGGGTCTCTATGGTGTCCTTATGGTCTCTATGGGTCTCTATGTGTCTCTATGTGTCTCTATGTGTCTCTATGGGTCTCTATGGGTCTCTATGGGTCTCTATGTGTCTCTATGGGTTTCTATGGTGTCTCTATGGGTCTCTATGTATCTCTATGTGTCTCTACGGTGTCTCTATGGGTCTCTATGGTGTCTCTGTGTGTCTCTATGTGTCTCTATGGTGTCTCTATGGGTCTCTATGGTGTCTCTATGTGTCTCTATGTGTCTCTATGTGTCTCTATGTGTCTCTATGTGTCTCTATGGGTCTCTATGGGTCTCTATGGTGTCTCTGTGTGTCTCTATGTGTCTCTATGTGTCTCTATGGGTCTCTATGGTGTCTCTATGTGTCTCTATGTGTCTCTATGTATCTCTATGTGTCTCTATGTGTCTCTATGTGTCTCTATGGTGTCTCTATGGGTCTCTATGGTGTCTCTATGTGTCTCTATGTGTCTCTATGGTGTCTCTATGGGTCTCTATGGTGTCTCTATGGGTCTCTATGGTGTCTCTATGTGTCTCTATGTGTCTCTATGTGTCTCTATGTGTCTCTATGGGTCTCTATGGTGTCTCTATGTGTCTCTATGTGTCTCTATGTGTCTCTATGTGTCTCTATGTGTCTCTATGTGTCTCTATGTGTCTCTATGGTGTCTCTATGGGTCTCTATGGTGTCTCTATGGGTCTCTATGGTGTCTCTATGTGTTATGGGTCTCTATGTGTCTCTATGTGTCTCTATGGGTCTCTATGGTGTCTCTGTGTCTCTATGTGTCTCTATGTGTCTCTATGTGTCTCTATGTGTCTCTATGGGTCTCTATGGTGTCTCTATGTGTCTCTATGGGTCTCTATGTGTCTCTATGTGTCTCTATGGGTCTCTATGTGTCTCTATGTGTCTCTATGGGTCTCTATGTGTCTCTATGTGTCTCTATGTGTCTCTATGTGTCTCTATGTGTCTCTATGTGTCTCTATGGGTCTCTATGTGTCTCTATGGGTCTCTATGGGTCTCTATGTGTCTCTATGTGTCTCTATGTGTCTCTATGGTCTCTATGTGTCTCTATGTGTCTCTATGTGTCTCTATGTGTCTCTATGTGTCTCTATGTGTCTCTATGTGTCTCTATGTGTCTCTATGTGTCTCTATGTGTCTCTATGGTCTCTATGGTCTCTATGTGTCTCTATGTGTCTCTATGTGTCTCTATGTGTCTCTATGGGTCTCTATGTGTCTCTATGTGTCTCTATGTGTCTCTATGTGTCTCTATGTGTCTCTATGGTCTCTATGTGTCTCTATGTGTCTCTATGGTGTCTCTATGTGTCTCTATGTGTCTCTATGGTCTCTATGTGTCTCTATGTGTCTCTATGGTGTCTCTATGTGTCTCTATGTGTCTCTATGTGTCCCTATCTGTCTCTATGTGTTTCTATGGGTCTCTATGGGTCTCTATGGTGTCCCTATCTGTCTTTATGTATTTCTATGGGTCTCTATGTACCTCTGTGTGTCCCTATGTGTCCCTATCTGTCCCTATGGGTGTCTATGTGTCCCCGCAGTGTCTCTGCCCCTGGGCGCCCCCCTGCAGGAGGTGGCTCTGCCCCTGCTGAGCCCGGACACCTGCAACTGCCTGCACGCGGGGCTGCGGCGCAGGGAGCTGGGGCGCCCGGCCCGGCCCGGCATGGTCTGTGCTGGGGGCACTGCCGGCAAGGGAGCCTGCCAGGTAACCGGGGCCAGCGGGCAATGGGGGCCCAGGCCTGGGCCCATCCCCTCTATTGGATCCTAGAGCTGACCCCTAGCTGACCCCTAGCTGACCCCATCCCCTCTATCGGACCCTAGAGCTGACCCCAGCTGACCCCATGCCCTCTATCGGACCCTATAACTGACCCCATGCCTTCTATCTGACCCTATAGCTGATCCCTAGCTAACCCCAGCTGACCCCATGCCCTCTATCTGACCCCATACCCTCTATCTGACCCCATACTTGACCCCATACCCAGCCCCATACCCCCATCTGACCCCATACCTGATTCCATATCTCCTATCTGACCCCTCTCTGCCTCCATCTGATCTTATATGATCTCTACATGACTCTTATAGCCCTATATGACCTCTACATGACTCCTATATGATCCCTGTATGATCCTATATGGCCCTTACCTGATCTTTTATCTGACCCCTACCTGACCTCTAGGTGACCTTATCTGAACCCTATATGACCCCATACCTGACCCCTATGTAACCCCTATCTGAACTCTATATGACCCCATATGACCCTATCTGACCCCTATAACCTCGACCTGACCCCATACCTGACCCCCTCCCTGACCTCTACCTGACCCCTCCATGACCCATACCTGACCCCTGTGACCCTCCATGACCCCTATGTGACCCCTCTCTGACTCCATTCCTGACCCCTCTGTGACCCCCATATGTGACCCCTTTGTGACCCCTCTCTGACCCCATACCTGACCCCTCCCTGCCCCCCCCATGGCTGCCGCTCTCCCCCTCAGGCAGACTCGGGGGGCCCCATCCAGTGCCAGGGGGGCTCCGGGCGCTGGTTCCAGGCCGGGGTCCTGAGCTTCGCCGTGGGCTGCGCGCGCCCGGGGCTGCCGGTGCTGGCCACGGCCCTGGGGGCCCACGCGCGGTGGCTGCGGCGCCACCTCCCCCCCAGCGCCTTCCTCCCGCCCCACGGCGCCGCCCCCGAGCCCCACAGCGAGGACGGGATCTGCCTGGGTAAGGAGCCATCGGGATGGGGGGCGCCCCATAGACCCCTGTGTGTGTGTGTCCCCATAGAGCTATGGGGCGCCCCATAGACCCCTGTGTGTGTGTGTCCCCATAGAGCTGTGGGGCGCCCCATAGACCCCCCCCCAAACACCCCCAAACCCCCCCCAAACCCCAAACCCCCCCCCACACCAAACCACCCCATAGACCCCTGTGTGTGTCTCATCCCCCATAGAGCTATGGGGCGCCCCATAGACCCATGTCCCCCCCGCAGGGTGCGGGATGTGGGGCGGCCCCGCTTTGGCGCCCCCTAGCGGCGCGGCGTGGCCCTGGTCCGTGGTGCTGCTGCGGGGGGGGCGGCCCCAGTGCTGGGGGGCGCTGATAGCGGAGAGCTGGGTCCTGAGCGCCGCGCACTGCTTCATCGGGTGAGTGCCTGCCCTGCCGCCCCATAGGGACACATGGGGACCCCATGGAGACCCATAGAGACCCATAGAAACCCATAGAGACCCATAGAAACACCATAGAGACCCATAGGGACCCCATAGAGACCCCATAGGGACCCATAGAGACCCCATAGAAACCCATAGAGACCCATAGAAACCCCATAGAGACCCATAGAGACCCCATAGAGACCCCATAGGGACCCATAGAGACCCCATAGGGACCCATAGAGACCCATAGAAACCCATAGAGACCCATAGAATCACCATAGAGACACATAGAAACAACATAGAGACCCATAGAAACATGATAGAGACCCATAGAGACCCATAGAAACATCATAGAGACCCATAGAGACACCATAGGGACACCATAGGAACCCCATAGAGACCCATAGAGACACCATAGAAACCCCATAGAGACACCATAGAAACCCCATAGAGACCCATAGAAACCCGTAGAGACCCCATGGAGACCCATAGAGACCCTGTAGAGACACATAGCATCCCTATAGCACTGACTCATAGAACCCCCATAGCATCCCCATATCAACCCCCATAGCATCACCATAGTGCTGCCCCATAGAACCCCCATAGCATCCTCATAGCATCCCTATGGCACTGCCCCATAGAACCCCCATAGCATCCCCATAGCATCCCTATGGGGCTGCCCCCTAACCCCCCCCATTCCTCTTCCTTCCCAGCCACCAATCCCCATCCGAGTGGGAGGCGCTCCCGCTGGCCCTCGACAACGTCACCGCTGACGTCACGTCCGGCTCCGCCCCCTCCCGCCTGCACGTCACCAAGCTCCGCCTCCACGGCTCGTTCGTGGGGGCGGGGCCGGGGGGGGGCCGGGACGCGGCGCTGCTGCGCGTGGAGCCCGCGCTGGGGCTGAGCGCGAGGCTGAGGCCGCTCTGCGCCCCCTATGGGGACCACAGCGCCCCGCCCCCACCCGGCACCCGCTGCTGGGCCCTGCTGGGGGGGAACGGTGAGAACACGTGGGGGGGAACCCCCATAGAGACACATGGGGGGACATAGAGAGACATAGGGGTACATAGAGAGACATAGGGACCCATAGAGACACATGGGGGGACATAGAGAGACATAGGGGTACATAGAGAGACATAGGGGGACGTAGGAACCCCATAGAGAGACTTAGGGACACATAGAGATAGAGACACCATAGAGACCCATAGGGATACATAGGGATACATAGAGATACATAGAGATACATAGGGATACATAGGGATACATGTGTCCCCATTGACCCCATTGCCCCATTGCCCCATAGCCCCCATTGCCCCTATTGACCCCATTGACCCCATTGCCCTTATTGACCCCATTGCTCCATAGCCCCCATTGCCCCTATTGCCCCATTGCCCCCATAGCCCCCATAGCCCCCATTGCCCCCATTGCCCCATAGCCCCCATTGCCCCCATTGACCCCATTGCCCCCATTGCATCCCCATTGCCCCATAGCCCCCATGCCCCATTGCCCCATGCCCCATGCCCCATCCCCATAGCCCATCCCATACCCCCATCCCCATAGCCCCCATTGCCCCATAGCCCCCATTGCCCCATTGCCCCCATAGCCCCCATTGCCCCCATTGACCCCCATTGCCCCATAGCCCCCATTGACCCCCATTGCCCCATAGCCCCCATAGCCCCATTGCCCCCATACCCAGGCTCCCTCAGCCCCATGGATGCGCTCAGTGTGGAGGTGTCGCTGCCGGGACCCTGTGAGACCCCGACCCCCAACGGCACCGTTTGTGTCACCGTGCTCGAGGGCAACAGCAGCCGGCAGGTCTGGGGGGCACTGGGGCCCTAGGGGGCCATTGGGGGGCACTGGGGCCATTGGGGGCCATTGGGGGCCATTGGGTCTCTATGGGGCCATTGGGGGCCATTGGGTCTCTATGGGGCCATTGGGGGGCATTGGGTCTCTATGGGGTGATTGGGAGCCATTGGGTTTCTATGGGGCACTTGGGGCCATTGGGGACCATTGGGTCTATTTCGCTCTGGTTTGGGTCAATTTCTCGCTGTTTTGGGTCTATTTCGCTCTGGTTTGGGTCTATTTCTCTCTGTTTTGGGTCTATTTCTCGCTGTTTCGGGTCTATTTCGCTCTATTTTGGGTCTATTTCTCTCTATTTCGGGTCTATTTCGCTCTGTTTTGGGTCTATTTCTCTCTGTTTTGGGTCTATTTTGCTCTATTTTGGGTCTATTTCTCGCTGTTTCGGGTCTATTTCGCTCTCTTTTGGGTCAATTTCTCGCTGTTTTGGGTCTATTTCGCTCTGTTTTGGGTCTATTTCTCGCTGTTTCGGGTCTATTTGCTGTTTTGGGTATTTTGCTGTTTGGGTCTATTTCGCTCTCTTTTGGGTCAATTTCTCGCTGTTTTGGGTCTATTTCGCTCTGTTTTGGGTCAATTTATCGCTGTTTTGGGTCTGTTTTGCAGGCTCTTGCTGGCTCCCCATTGGCCTGCCTGGAGCGAGGGGTCTGGTTCCTGCTGGGCACGGCCACAACCACTGCGGCAGCGGAGGGGGGGGGAGCGCTCCCCTTCACCAGCGCCCCCCCCCTGGAGCGCTGGATCAGTGGCATCGCCCGAGAGGCCTTCTTCAATGAGACCCCCCCCGATGAGGAGGAGAAGGATGGGGATGAGGATGGGGATGAAGGGGATGCGGATGCGGATGCGGCTGTGGATGCAGATGAGGATGCTCTGGACCACCCCATCCCCACCATGGGGGAGACCAGCACCACCGAGGCACTGATGGACCCCAATGAAGGACCCATGGGCAACCCCATAGCCTGACCCCCCCCTTCCCCCCTAAACTTTTGGCGGGGGGGTCACACACAGGGAACAATAAATGGTGATGGGCAGCACTTGGGGGGGGGTGGTCCAGATCCGTTTTTTGGGGGAAAAACACCACTTTGGGGGTGAAAAAGCATCCAATTTCCACCAATCACCCCCCCCCAAAATGGTTCGTTCCGACCCAGACACTGCGATTTCCCCCGATCCACAACAAATTGGGTCATTCCGACACCAAAATCCCCGGTTTCCACCCAAAATGGTCCATTCCCACGTCAAAACACCCCAAAATGGTCCTTTCTCACCTCAAAACACCCCAAAATGGTCCGTTCCCACCTCAAAATACCCCAATTCCACCCAAAATGGTCCGTTCCCACCTCAAAACACCCCAAAATGGTCCATTCCCACCTCAAAAGACCCTAATCCCACCCAAAATGGTCCGTTACCACCTCAAAGCCCCAAAATGGTCTGTTCCCACCTCAAAACACCCCAAAATGGTCCGTTCCCACCTCAAAACACCCCAATCCCCCCCAAAACGGTCGATTCCACCCCAAAAACCCCCAAATCGCCCCATTTCACCCCAATTCCTCCCCTTCACCCCCCGCCTTCCACCGCATGGTCTCGTCCGCTCCCTCCCTCCCTCCCCGGAAGCGCCCGCAGACCACGCCCCTCGCTCAGGCCACGCCCCCGGCCCCGCGCCGCCGCCGCCGCCGCCGCCCGGTCCTAGCGCCGAACCCCCCCCCGGTCAAGGTGAGCCCCATTGAGCCCCTTTCAGCCCCATTGAGCCCCACACACCCCATAGGACACCAGCATGGACCCCCCCGCCCCCCTTCCCGGCATGCACTGCACCCCCATTAGAAGCCCTCCCCCCTTGAGCCCTGTGTTAGAGCCCCATTGAAGCCCTTTCCGCCCCCCATTGATCCCCACTGGCCCCCCATTATCTCCTATTAACCCCCATTGCCCCCTATTTGTCCCCATTAACTCCCCCCATTGCCCCCCCCGTTGCCCCCCATTACCGACCCCATTGTCCCCTATGGCATCCCTATTACCCCCATTGCCCCCCATTGACACCCCATTACCTTGCATCGTCCCCCATTGCACCCCTAGTGCCCATCATTGCCTCTCCATCACCCCCCCGTTGTCCCCTATTCACCCCCTATTGCCCCCCATTACCCCCCCATTGCCCCCCATTACACCCCCCATGACCCTCATCCGACCTGGCTCCATGTCCACAGGGGCCATGGAGGAGCCAGGAGGGGACGTCCATGATGGCACCCATAAGGATGACGTTGGTGGCACCCATAGGGATGACCAAGGTGGCACCCATAGGGATGACCAAGGTGGCACCCATAGGGGTGACCAAGGTGGCACCCATAAGGATGACCAAGGGGGCACCCATAGGGATGCCCATAGGGACACCCATAGTGGTCCCCATGGCGATGACACCCATAGGGATGCCCATAGGGGCACCCATAGTGGTGACCATGGCGACGGCCCCCAGCGCATCCCCCGCAGCAGCACCCATCCCACCCGGTCCCAAAGCGCCCAGCGCGGGGGTCCCGATGGCGCCAGCACCACGGACAGGGACAGAGGGGGCACCAGAGCCCCCATGGGTGCCACCAGCCCCCCCACCCCTATGGGCCCCATAGAACCCCCTGGAGCCGATGCCCCCATGGGCCCTGGGGGTGCATCCGGAGCTGCCTCCAGGTCCAGAGCGCGTCGGGGCTCCCCCAAGGCCTCAGAAGGCGCCCACAGAGCACCCAAAGGTGCCCCCAAAGCACCCAAAGGCACCGAGCCCACCCCTATGGACCCCATTGACCCAACCGCGACCCCAATGGAAGACCTTGGTGATGCCACCAGCATCACAGCACCAAGAGGCCCCAAAGCCCCCTCTATGGACCTCATAGACCTAACCGCGACCCCAATGGAAGACCTTGGTGATGCCACCACCATCGCAGCACCCAAACCCCCCTCTATGGACCCCATTGACCCAAGTACAACCCCAATGGAAGACCTTGGCGATGTCACCACTACTGCAGCACCCAAAGGCACGAAACCCATGGACCCCATTGACCCAATCCCAATGGAACACCTTGGAGATGCCACCACCATCACAGCACCCAAAGTCACCTCCAAAGCACTGAAAGACACCAAACCCATGGACCCCATTGACCCAACTGTGACCCCAATGGAAGACATTGGAGATGCCACCACCATTGCAGCAACAAGAGGCCCCAAACCCATGGACCCCATTGACCCAATCCCAGTGGAAGACCTTGGTGATGCCACCACCATGGCAGCGCCCAAACCCCCCTCTATGGACCCCATTGACCCAACCCCAATGGAAGACCTTGGAGATGCCACCACCATGGCAGCGCCCAAACCCCCCTCTATGGACCCCATTGACCCAACCCCAATGGAAGACCTTGGAGATGCCACCACCATCGCAGCGCCCAAACCCCCCCCTATGGACCCCATTGACCCAACCGCGACCCCAATGGAAGACCATGGCGATGCCACCACCACCACGGCCGCCCCCGCCCCGCCGCCCCCGTTCCGCTGCCCCTGCTGCCCCAAGTCCTACCCGTCGCTCTCCAAGCTCACCATCCACCAGCGGGTGCACACGGGCGAGCGCCCCTTCCTCTGCCCGGACTGCCCCAAGTCCTTCGCCGACCCCTCGGTGTTCCGCAAGCACCGGCGCGGCCACGCGGGGCTGCGGCCCCACTGCTGCCCCCTGTGCCCCAAGGCCTACGCAGAGCGCAAGGACCTGCGCAACCACCAGCGGGTGCACACGGGCGAGCGGCCCTTCCTGTGCGCGCACTGCGGCAAGAGCTTCGGCCGCGCCTCCTCGCTCGCCTGCCACCAGCGCATCCACGCGCCGCGCAAGCCCTACCCGTGCCGCGAGTGCGGCAAGGCCTTCACGCAGCTCTCGTCCTACCAGAGCCACCGGCGCCTGCACACGGGCGAGCGCCCCTTCCTCTGCCCCCAGTGCGGCCGCACCTTCGCCGACCCCTCCAGTTACCGCCGGCACCAGCGCGGCCACAGCGGCCTCAAGCCCCACGCCTGCCGCGACTGCGGGAAAGCCTTCCGGCAGCCGGCGGACCTGGCGCTGCACCGCCGGACCCACACCGGCGACCGGCCCCATAAGTGCGGGGAGTGCGGGAAGGGCTTCGTGGCCTCCTGGGATCTCAAACGGCACCGGCTCAGCCACAGCGGGGAGAGGCCCCACAAGTGTGGGGAGTGCGGGAAGGGCTTCGGGGAGCGGGGGGCGCTGGGGAAGCACCGCAGGACCCACAGCGGGGAGCGGCCCCATAAGTGTGGGGAGTGCGGGAAGGGGTTCACGGGGGTGTCGGCGCTCAGGAAGCACGAGAGGACGCACGGGAAGGGGGTGGATGGGGGGCAAGGGGGGCAGGCGGCGGCGGTGGTGGGGGTGGGAGACATCCATAGGGTGGATGTGGGACCTATGGATGGGGTCAGTATGGGAGCCATCGGTGGGGGCAATGATGGAGCCATCCATAGGGTCAATATGGGAGCAACTGATGGGGGTAATGATGGAGCCATCCATAGGGTCAATATGGGAGCCATCGGTGGGGGCAATGATGGAGCCATCCATAGGGTCAATATGGGAGCCATCGGTGGGGGCAATGATGGAGCCATCCATAGGGTCAATATGGGAGCCATCGGTGGGGGCAATGATGGAGCCATCCATAGGGTCAATATGGGAGCCATTGGTGGGGGCAATGATGGAGCCATCCATAGGGTCAATATGGGAGCAACTGATGGGGGTAATGATGGAGCCATCCATAGGGGCAATGTGGGCACCATCCATAGGGTGAATGTGGGTGCCATTGATGGGGGCAATGTGGTACCCATGGATGGGGTCAATATGGGAGCCATTGATGGGGGCAATGATGGAGCCATCCATAGCGTCAATATGGGAGCCATGGATGGGGTCAATATGGGAGCCATGGATGTGGTCAATGTGGGACCCATGGATGGGGGCAACGATGGAGCCACCCATAGGGTCAATATGGGCACCATCCATAGGGTCAATATAAGCACCAAAGATGGGGTTCATGTGGATGCTGGAGGGGGGGCCAATATGGCGGCCATGGATGGACTCAATATGGCCGCCAAAGATGGCATCCATATGGACGCTGGAGGGGGGGGCCATACATCCCCTGAGCCCGGACCCTATATGGGGCCCAATCCCGGGACCAACATGGCCGCCCCCATCGGGGTTCAACCAGGGGCCAACATGGCCGCCCCTACCATGGCGGCCGCCATGCTGGACGCCAAGATGGCGGCCCCCGAGCCGGGCCCCTTCGCCTGCCCGCTGTGCCCCAGGCGCTTCCGGGCGAGGGCGGGGCTGCGGAAGCACCAATGGCGGCACGGCCCCGCCCAGGCCCCGCCCCCCGGCGCGCCTTAACCCCCCCCAGGGCTGCCTTTGGCCCGCTCTGTGTGGCTCCGTGGGAAATAAACCGACCAATCAGAGCTGCGCCTGTGCCGCCCTTTTATTGACGCCACGCCCCTCTTTGCCCCCCCGTTGACCTCCACTGCCCCCTCTTTATACTCCCATTACCTTCTATTGCCCCCATTGCTGCCCTATTGCCCCCCATTATACCCCCATTACCCTCTATTGCCCCCCATTGCTGCCCTATTGCCCCCCATTATACCCCCATTACACTCTATTGCCCCCCATTGCTGCCCTGTTGCCCCCCATTATACCCCCATTACCTTCTATTGCCCCCCATTGCTGCCCTATTGCCCCCCATTATACCCCCATTACCCTCTATTGCCCCCCATTGTCCCCCCATTGCCTTCTATTGCCCCCCATTGCCCCCCATTATACCCCCATTACCTTCTATTGCCTGCCCGTTGCCCCCCATTGCTCTCTTTTGCCCCTGTTCTACCCCCATAGCACCCCATTACCTTCTATTGCCCCCCATTGCCCCCCCCATTGCACTTGGGGGTCCCAGACCCATTGCAGCCCCCTAAACCCCCCCCATAGGGCGCGCTTTGGCGCCAAACCCCCGCCCTCCGTGACGTCACCGTCCTGCCTCCATTTATCCCCTCCCACCCCGCGCTCCCATTGGCCGCCCGCCGTGATGTCAGCGGAGGGGGCGTGGCTGCGCGGGGCGCGCCATTTCCGGGCTCCATTGAGCAGAGGGGCGGTGAGTGCGATATTGGGGGGGCCAGGGGGGAGTCGGAGGGCCCCCCATTGCCGTGGCAACGGCCCGGTCGCTATGGGGCAGGGATGGGGGCGGTTGTGTGGGGCTGGATCTGTGGGGCAGAGGAAACACGGGGTGGGGGGGGTGCGGGGAGTGGAGTTGTGGGGCTCAGACCCATTGATGGGGTGGGAATGGGTAAGTGGGGCCGTTATGTGTGGGTCTGAGGCTGTGGGGGTCCATGGGGGATGTGGGGCTCAGAGCCCTGGGTTCCCATGGCTGTGGGTCTGAGGCTGTGTGGGTCCTATGCAGGTGGGTCCGAGCCCACGCAGGTCCCATGTATATTGACCTAAGTCCATGCGTGCCCCATATATGTGGGTCCCAGACCCTTGGATCCCCATATATGTGGGTCTGAGACCTTGTGGGTCACATCTGTGTGGGTCTGAGCCCCTGTGGGACCCATCTGTATGGGTCTGAGCCCATGTGGGTCCCATATCTATGGGTCTGACCCCAGGTAGTCCCTGTATCCATGGGACTGAGCCCATGTAGGTCCCAGCTGTGTGGCCCTGACCCGCTGTGCCCCACACGTGTGGGTCGCAGATGGCGGAGGCCGAGCCCGGGGGGCGCTGTGGGGCCGGGGGGGGCCTGGCCCTGCTGAACGCGCGGGCGCTCGACGTCACCTTCGAGGTGGGGGAGGAGTATGACGTCATCGAGACCATCGGCACCGGCGCCTACGGCGTCGTCAGCTCCGCGCGGCGCCGCGACACCGGTGAGGGGCCCATTGGGTGCCATTGGGTGCTATTGGGTGCTATTGGGGGCCATTGGGGGCCATTGGGTGCCATTGGGGGCCATTGGGTGCCATTGGGGGGGTCCATTGGGTGCCAGTGAGGGTGTCCATTGGGTGCCATTGGGGGTGTCCATTGGGTGCCATTGGGGGTGTCCATTGGGTGCCATTGGGTGCCATTGGGTCCATTGGGTGCCATTGGGTGGGGTTGGGTCCATTGGGTGCCATTGGGTGCCATTGGGTGCCATTGGGTGCCATTGGGTGCCATTGGGTACCATTGGGTTCCATTGGGTGCCATTGGGTACCATTGGGTGCCATTGGTTGCCATTGGTTGCCATTGGGTGCCATTGGTGCCATTGGGTGCCATTGGGTGCCATTGGGTTCCATTGGGTACCATTGGTTGCCATTGGTGCCATTGGCTGCCATTGGTTGCCATTGGGTGCCATTGGGTGCCATTGAGCGCCATTGGGTGCCATTGGGTACCATTGGGTGCCATTGGGTGCCATTGGGTGCCATTGGGTGCCATTGGGTGCCATTGGGTACCATTGGGTGCCATTGGGTGCCATTGGGTGCTATTGGGTGCCATTGGGTTCCATTGGGTACCATTGGTTGCCATTGGTGCCATTGGCTGCCACTGTTTGCCATTGGGTGCCATTGGTGCCACTGGGTGCCATTGGGTGCCATTGGGTGCCATTGGGTTCCATTGGGTGCCATTGGGAGGGTCCATTGGGTACCATTGGGGGCGTCCATTGGATGCCATTGGGAGCGTCCATTGGGTGCCATTGGAGGGGGTCCATTGGGGGGGTTCCATTGGGTGCCATTGGGGGGTCCATTGGGTGCCATTGGAGGGGTCCATTGGGGGTGTCCATTGGGTGCCATTGGGGGGGTTCATTGGGTGCCATTGGGGGTGTCCCACTGGGTGCCATTGGGAGGGTCCATTGGGTGCCATTGGGGGGGTCCATTGGGTGCCATTGGGTGCCATTGGGGGGGTTCATTGGGTGCCATTGGGGGGGTCCATTGGGTGCCATTGGGGGTGTCCATTGGGTGCCATTGGGGGTGTCCATTGGGTGCCATTGGGGGGATGATGTCCCATTGGGTACCATTGGGTGTCATTGGGTGCCATTGGGGGGTGATGTCCCATTGGGTGCCATTGGGTCCCATTGGGTGCCACTGGGGGGGTCCATTGGGTGCCATTGGGGGGGGTCCATTGGGGGTGTCCATTGGGTGCCATTGGGGGGGTCCATTGGGTGCCAGTGGGGGTGTCCATTGGGTGCCATTGGGGGTGTCCATTGGGTGCCACTGGGGGTGTCCATTGGGGGTGTCCATTGGGTGCCATTGGGGGTGTCCATTGGGTGCCATGGGGGTGTCCATTGGGGGTGTCCATTGGGTGACATTGGGGGTGTCCATTGGGTGCCACTGGGGGTGTCCATTGGGTGCCACTGGGGGTGTCCATTGGGGGTGTCCATTGGGTGACATTGGGGGTGTCCATTGGGTGCCACTGGGGTGTCCATTGGGTGCCATTGAGGGGGTCCATTGGGGGGGTCCATTGGGTGCCATTGGGGGCGTCCATTGGGTGCCATTGGGGGCGTCCATTGGGTGCCATTGGGGGTGTCCATTGGGTGCCACTGGGGGTGTCCATTGGGTGCCATTGGGGGGGTCCATTGGGTGCCATTGGGGGTGTCCATTGGGTGCCACTGGGGGTGTCCATTGGGGGTGTCCATTGGGTGCCATTGGGGGCGTCCATTGGGTGCCATTGGGGGCGTCCATTGGGTGCCATTGGGGGGTCCATTGGGTGCCATTGGCGATGCCCACCCCTGGGCCCCCAGGCCAGCAAGTGGCCATCAAGAAGATCCCGAACGCCTTCGATGTGGTGACCAACGCCAAGCGCACCCTGCGGGAGCTGAAGATCCTGAAGCACTTCAAGCACGACAACATCATCGGCATCAAGGACATCCTGAAGCCCACGGTGCCCTACGGCGAGTTCCGCTCCGTGTGCGTCCGGTGGGGCGGGGCGAGACACGGGAGGGAGCCCCGTTGGGGTGGTGACCCCATAGGGACATCCCAATCCCCTTCTAGACCCTGTTATGGGGCAGGGGGAGACACGGGAGGGAGCCCCATTGGGGTGGTGACCCCATAGGGACATCCCAATCCCCTTCTAGACCCTGTTATGGGGCAGGGGGAGACACGGGAGGGAGCCCCGTTGGGGTGGTGACCCCATAGGAACATCCCAATCCCCTTCTAGACCCTGTTATGGGGCAAGGGGAGACATGGGAGGGAGCCCCGTTGGGGTGGTGACCCCATAGGGACATCCCAGTCCCCTTCTAGACCCTGTTATGGGTCGGGAGGAGACATGGGATGGAGCCCCATTGGGGTGGTGACCCCATAGGAACATCCCAATCCCCTTCTAGACCCTATTATGGGGCAAGGGGAGACATGGGATGGAGCCCCATTGGGTTGGTGACCCCATAGGGTCCATCTGGGTGCTCTTGTTGGGCAGGAGGAGACATGGGATGGAGCCCCATTGGGTTGATGACCCCATGGCACCACCTCAACCCCCTTCTAGCCCCTATTAGGGGTGAGGCTGACCCCTGGCACCGCCCCTTCTGCCCCCCCCAACCCCCTTTAGCTACGTGGTGCTGGACCTGATGGAATCCGACCTGCACCAGATCATCCACTCCTGCCAGCCGCTGACCCTGGAGCACGTGCGCTACTTCCTGTACCAGCTGCTGCGCGGCCTCAAGTACATCCACTCGGCCAACGTCCTGCACCGCGACCTCAAGCCCAGCAACCTCCTGGTCAACGAGAACTGCGAGCTCAAGATCGGCGACTTCGGCATGGCGCGGGGGCTGGGCGCCGACGCGCGCCACGCCAAGGCCTTCCTCACCGAGTACGTGGCCACGCGCTGGTACCGCGCGCCGGAGCTGCTGCTCTCGCTGCACCGCTACACCCGCGCCATCGACATGTGGTCCGTGGGCTGCATCTTCGCCGAGATGCTGGGCCGGCGCCAGCTCTTCCCGGGCCGCAACTACATCCACCAGCTCCAGCTCATCATGGCCGTGCTGGGCACGCCGCCGCCCGCCGTCATGGGGGCCATCGGCGCCGAACGCGTCCGGGCCTACATCCAGAGCCTGCCGCCGCGCCCGGCCGTGCCGTGGCAGGCCCTGTTCGGCGACGCCGACGCCGAGGCCTTGGCGCTCCTGGGGAGGATGCTGAGGTTCGACCCACGGGAGCGGGTCGGGGTGGCCGAGGCCTTGAGGCACCCGTTCCTGGCCAAGTACCACGACCCCGAGGACGAGCCCGAGTGCGTGCCGGCCTTCGACTTCGCCTTCGAGCGCCGGGCGCTCACCAAGGAGGACATCAAGGCGGCCATCGTGGCCGAGATCGAGGACTTCCACGCGCGCCGGGACGGGATCCGGCGCCACATCTCCCTGGCGCCGAGCAATGGGGTCGGTGGGGGCGTCAACGGCGGCGCCGGTGCCGGTGCCGGGGGTGACTCCAATGGGGCGCCCAACGGCCCCGCGTGGCCTTGCGCCGATGTGGACATGGCGAGCCCGGGGCCTGACAGGCCGCAGGAGTCACCGCTGCGGGTGAAGGCGGAGCCCGGCGCCCCCGCGGTGCCAAAGAGGGACGGGGCCATCTCTGATGACACCAAAGCCGCCCTCAAGGCTGCGCTGCTCAAGTCGGCCATGAGGAACAAGAGTAAAGGTGAGCGGGTGGGGTGGGTGGGATGGGTTGGTTGGGATGGGTGGGTTGGGCTTGGTTGGGGTGGGTGGGTTGGTTGGGATGGTTGGGTTGGGCTGGGTTAGGTAGGGTTGGTTGGGCTTGGTTGGATTGGGTTGGTTTGGGTTGGATTGGGCTTGGTTGGGATGGGTTAGGTAGGGTTGGTTGTGTTGGGTTGGGTTGGGATGGATTGGGCTTGGTTGGGATGGTTGGGTTGGGCTGGGTTAGGTAGGGTTGGTTGGGCTTGGTTGGGATGGGTTAGGTAGGGTTGGTTGTGTTGTGTTGGGTTGGGATGGGTGGGTTGGGTTGGTTCAGATGGATTGGTTGGGTTGGGGTGGGCTGGGTTGGTTGTGTTGTGTTGTGTTGTGTTGGGATGGTTGGGTTGGGCTGGGTTAGGTAGGGTTGGTTGTGTTGTGTTGGGTTGGGATGGGTGGGTTGGGTTGTTTCGGATGGATTGGTTGGGTTGGGTTGGGGTGGGCTGGGTTGGTTGTGTTGTGTTGTGTTGGGTTGGGATGGGTTGGTTGGGCTGGGTTAGGTAGGGTTGGTTGTGTTGTGTTGGGTTGGGTTGGGATGGATTGGGCTTGGTTGGGTTGGGTTGGGCTGGGATGGATTGGGTTGGTTTGGGTTGGGATGATTGGGTTGGGCTGGGTTAGGTGGGGTTGGTTGGGTCAGGCCGGCTGCTATTGGCTGCCATCCCCCTGTGCTCAGCCCAGCCTCTGCCCCCCCATCCCAGACCCCCCCTGTGCAGTGCCCGAGCCCCCCGAGGGCCGGCGCCCGGTGACGGCGGCCGAGCGGCAGCGGGAGCGGGAGGAGAAGCGGCGCCGGCGCCAGGAGCGGGCCAAGGAGCGGGAGAAGAAGCAGCGGGAGCGGGAGCGCCGCGAGCCCCAAGGCCGCGGGGACGGGCTCCAGGGCCTGGTGCTCACCGACGACGACCGGCACCTCCTGGAGCGTTGGACCAAGATGCGGGATGGGGCCCTCCCCCGGCCCGCCCCTGCCCCACAGCCCCCAGCGCCACCACCTCCTCTCTGCCCCCCAGCTTGTGGGGCGCCCCCAGAGGCTTGGCCGGGGGCTGAGGTGTGGCCTGAAGGCACGGTGGGAGCTGTGGTGCCCGACCCCGATGTGGCGACTGTGACACAGCAGCTCTCCAAGTCACAGGTGTGGGGCTGCTGGGGCATCTTGGGTTGCGTTGGGTTGGGTTGGGTTTGGGTTGAATTGGGTTGGGTTGGGTTGAGTTGGGTTGGGTTGGGTTGGGTTTGATTGGGTTGGGTTGGGTTGGGTTGGGTTGAATTGGGTTGAATTGGGTTGAATTGGGTTGAATTGGGTTGAGTTGGGTTGGGTTGGGTTGAATTGGGTTGGGTTGGGTTGGGTTGAGTTGGGTTGGGTTGGGTTGAGTTGGGTTGGGTTGGGTTGGATTGGGTTGGGTTGGGTTGGGTTGAGTTGGGTTGGGTTGGGTTTGGGTTGGGTTGGGTTTGGGTTGGGTTGGGTTGGGTTGGGTTGGGTTGGGTTGGGTTGGGTTGGGTTGGGTTGGTTTGGGTTGGGTTGGGTTGGGTTGGGTTGGGTTGGTTGGGATGGGTTGGGTTGGGTTGAATTGGGTTGGGTTGAGTTGGGTTGGGTTGGGTTGAGTTGGGTTGGGTTGGGTGATGCTCATCAGAGGGATGGGGTGGGTTGAGTTGAATTGGGTTGGGTTGAGTTGGGTTGGGTTGGGTTGAGTTGGGTTGGGTTGGGTTGAGTTGGGTTGGGTTGGGTTGGGTTGAGTTGGGTTGGGTTGAGTTGGGTTGAGTTGGGTTGGGTTTGGGTTGGGTTGGGTTGGGTTGGGTTGGGTTGAGTTGGGTTGAGTTGGGTTGGGTTGGGTTGGGTTGGGTTTGGGTTGGGTTGGGTTGAGTTGGGTTGGGTTTGGGTTGAGTTGGGTTGGGTTGGGTTGAGTTGGGTTGGGTTGGGTTGGGTTTGGGTTGAGTTGGGTTTGGGTTGAGTTGGTTTGGTTGGGTTGGGTTGGGTTGGGTTGGGTTGGGTTTGGGTTGGGTTGGGTTGAGTTGGGTTGGGTTTGGGTTGAGTTGGGTTGGGTTGGGTTGGGTTGGGTTTGGTTTGGGTTGGTTTGGGTTGAGTTGGGTTGAGTTGGGTTGAATTGGGTTGAATTGGGTTGAGTTGGGTTGAATTGGGTTGAATTGGGTTGAGTTGGGTTGAGTTGGGTTGAATTGGGTTGAGTTGGGTTGAGTTGGGTTGGGTTGGGTTGGGTTGAGTTGGGTTGGGTTGGGTTCATTGAGTTGGGTTGGGTTGGGTTGGGTTGAGTTGGGTTGGGTTGAGTTGGGTTGGGTTGAGTTGGGTTGGGTTTGGTTTGGGTTGGGTTTGGGTTGGGTTGGGTTGAGTTGGGTTGGGTTGGGTTGAGTTGGGTTGGGTTGGGTTGGGTTTGGGTTGAGTTGGGTTGGGTTGGGTTGAGTTGGGTTGGGTTGGGTTTGGTTGGGTTGAGTTGGGTTTGGGTTGAGTTGGGTTGGGTTGAGTTGGGTTGGGTTGGTTTGGGTTGGTTTGGGTTGGTTTGGGTTGGGTTGGGTTGGGTTGGGTTGGGTTTGGGTTGAGTTGGGTTGGGTTGGGTTGGGTTGGGTTGGGTTGGGTTTGGGTTGGGTTGAGTTGGGTTTGGGTTGAGTTGGGTTGGGTTGGGTTGAGTTGGGTTGGGTTTGGGTTGAGTTGGATTGGGTTGGATTGGGTTGAATTGGGTTTGGTTTGGGTTGGGTTTGGTTTGGGTTGGGTTGATGGCTGCCCAGTAGAGGTGGGCTGACCCACTCCTTGTGTGTCATCACCGCCACCCTCCCACACAGGTGGAGGACCTGCTGCCCCCCGTCTTCTCAGTGACCCCCAAGGGCAGTGGCGCCGGTTATGGGGTGGGCTTCGACCTGGAGGAGTTCCTCAGCCAATCATTGGACATGGTTGGAGACCCCAAAGAGAGGTAAAGAGCGATTGAATTGATCCGACCGGCTGACCAATGGGGTGGCAGCCTCGGCACTGAGGCCCCGCCCCCTTTGCCCCCCAGCCAAGGAGATTCGGCGCCGCTCTCGGCCTCGCTGCTCGCTGATTGGCTGGAGGTTCATCGCCTCAGCCCCGCCGCCCTCGAGAGCCTCCAGCGCGACCTCCAGCTCGGCTCCCCCATGCTCCTTAGCGACGACGTCCCGGACCCATAACCGGGGGGGGGGTTGGGGACACCCCATTGGCTCCGCCCCCCTTGGCCCCACCCCCTTTTGACTCCGACCAATTACATTTGTAAGGAAACCAAGCCCCTGTCTCATCCCATGGGATCTGGGCTCCTTGGGGACCTATGGGGAGCCCTATGGGGCCATATGGGCTCTATGTAGAGTAGCGTGAGACTCTATGGACCTAGAGGGGCTATAGGGAGCCCTATGGGGCCATATGGGCTCTATGGGTTGGGAGCAGACTCTATGGACTTTTAGGGGCGTTAGGGTGTCTACGGGAGTCTGTGGGGCCATAGGGGCCCCTCTAGGGGCTATGGGAACCCGCGGAGCAGGAAGGAGACGGAGGCGGCTGCGTTTGTGACATGGGTTTTGTAGCAAATACATCACAGACCACGAGGGACACACAGAGCGGGGGGGCAGCGCGGGGGGGCCGGGAGCACCCATGGGCTGGGGGGACACAGAGGGGTCCTTGATGGGGTCATTGGGTGCTCGGTCGGGTCATTGAAGGAGTTACTGAGTCATTGATGACGTCACTGAGGGCTTGGTTGCGTCGCTGATGATGTGATTGGGTCGTTGGTTGGGTTATTGATGATGTCATTGAGCCATTGATGGCACTGGGTTGTTGGTTGGGTCATTGGGGGGGTCATCGGGTCATTCATGATGGGACTGGGTTGGTTGGGTCATTGATGATGTCATGGAGTCATTGGTTGGGTCATTGATGATGTCATTGAGTCGTTGGTTGGGTCATTGATGATGTCATCGAGTCATCGGTTGGGTCATTGATGATGTCATGGAGTAGTTGTGTCATTGATGATGTCATCGAGTCATCGGTTGGGTCATTGATGATGTCATTGAGTCATCGGTTGGGTCATTGATGATGTCATTGAGTCGTTGGTTGGGTCATTGATGATGTCATCGAGTCATCGGTTGGGTAATTGATGATGTCATTGAGTCGTTGGTTGGGTCATTGATGATGCCATCGAGTCGTTGGTTGGGTCACTCATGATGTCATCTAGTCATTGGTTGGGTCATTGATGATGTCATTGAGTCGTTGGTTGGGTCATTGATGATGTCATTGAGTTGTTGGTTGGGTCATTGATGATGCCATCGAGTTGTTGGTTGGGTCATTGATGATGCCATCGAGTCGTTGGTTGGGTCATTCATGATGTCATCGAGTCATTGGTTGGGTCATTGATGATGTCATGGAGTCATGGGTTGGGTCATTGATGATGTCATTGAGTTGTTGGTTGGGTCATTGATGATGTCATGGAGTAGTTGTGTCATTGATGATGTCATGGAGTCATTGGTTGGGTCATTGATGATGTCATGGAGTCATTGGTTGGGTCATTGATGATGCCATCGAGTCATTGGTTGGGTCATTGATGATGTCATCGAGTCATTGGTTGGGTCATTGATGATGTCATTGAGTTGTTGGTTGGGTCATTGATGATGTCATGGAGTAGTTGTGTCATTGATGATGTCATGGAGTCATTGGTTGGGTCATTGATGATGTCATCGAGTCATTGGTTCGGTCATTGATGATGCCATCGAGTCATTGGTTGGGTCATTGATGATGTCATCGAGTCATTGGTTGGGTCATTGATGATGTCATCGAGTCATTGGTTGGGTCATTGATGTCATTGAGTTTTTGGTTGTGTCATTGATGATGTCATCGAGTCATCGGTTGGGTCATTGATGATGTCATCGAGTCATTGGTTGGGTCATTGATGATGCCATCGAGTCATTGGTTGGGTCACTGAGGGGGTTGTTGGGTCGTTGATGATGTCACTGGGTGAGTGATGAGGTCCTTGGGTCATTGGCTGTGTCACTGAGGGGTTCATTGGGCCATTGACTGCATGGTTGGGTGGTCAATGGGTGGTTGGGTGCTCGATGGGTGGTTGGGTGCTCAGGTTGATGGATGCTCGATGGGTGCTCGGGTGCTCGAGGGGTGGGTCAGTTGGGTCACCAACTGGTTTCTCAGGCAGGCAATGGGTTGGTGAACTGCTGGGGTATGTGCTTATCAGCTGGGTCAATGGGCGGTGGCGTCACCATTGACCATGAGATGGGTCAGCCCAACCCAACCCATCCCTTAAGGTCAACCCGACCCATAACGCCCACTCTGGGACCCCCTAGTGGGTGAACCTGCCCCATGGCCTTTCCCTATGGTCAACCCAACCCAAGAGCTCTCCCTATGGTCAACTGAAGACCTCTCCCTATGGTCAACCCCCCCTGCTCCTTCCCTATGGCCAACCCAGCCCATGACCCTCCTTGGGCATCGCCCCCACTGACCCCTCTACCCCCACCTTGAGGCCACCTCCTGTCCCCCAAGTGTGCGTGTCCCCCCCCCGCCCCCCAAGCGCATGGATGGAGGTTCATGGCAAGGGGGTGGAGCCAAGGAGCGAAGGGGAGGAGCCAAACAGCCAATGGACGCCATGATTGGATGGGCGGAGCCCAAGGAACCGCTGGATTGGTCGGCTCCAGGAATCGCTGTCTCTTCATTAAGTCTCATGGAGGGAGGAGGAGATGGAGGAGATGATGGAGGGGGGGTTCATGGGGGGCCCTACAAGCCCAAGGTGCCCCCAATGGAAGAGGCCAAGACCACCCCCAGCACCACGCAGCAGATGATGATCATGATCTTCTTCTACTCGAGGAGACAGCAGAGAAGGAGGAGGTTACGGGGAGAGCCCCCAGGGCCACCCCAGTGTCCCCAGTGGCCACCCGAGGGCCCCAGGCTCTCACCCTTCGGGCCTTGCTCTGGTACTTGACGGCTTTCTTGGTGTCGGACACGGCGCGCTCCACGTAGTCCACCGAGTGCTCCACGTTGTACTCGATGCGGTCGATCATCTCGCCCTGCGGAGCAGCCGGGCCTCGAGACCTTGGCATGGGCCCAAGGGGGGTCCCCAGGGGGTCCAGGTGGGTCTAAGGGGGGTTCTTAGGGCCTCAATGGCTTTGGATGGGGTCCAGGTGGGTCTAAGGGGGGTTCTTAGGGCCTCAATGGCTTTGGGTTGTGTCCATATGGGTCTAAGGGGGGTTCTTAGGGTCTCAATGGCTTTGGATGGGGTCCAGGTGGGTCTAAGGGGGGTTCTTAGGGTCTCAATGGCTTTGGATGGGGTCGAGGTGGGTCTAAGGGGGGTTCTTAGGGCCTCAATGGCTTTGGATGGGGTCGAGGTGGGTCTAAGGGGGGTTCTTAGGGCCTCAATGGCTTTGGGTTGTGTCCATATGGGTCTAAGGGGGGTTCTTAGGGTCTCAATGGCTTTGGATGGGGTCGAGGTGGGTCTAAGGGGGGTTCTTAGGGTCTCAATGGCTTTGGGTTGTGTCCATATGGGTCTAAGGGGGGTTCTTAGGGTCTCAATGGCTTTGGATGGGGTCGAGGTGGGTCTAAGGGGGGTTCTTAGGGTCTCAATGGCTTTGGATGGGGTCCAGGTGGGTCTAAGGGGGGTTCTTAGGGTCTCAATGGCTTTGGGTGGTGTCCATATGGGTCTAAGGGGGGTTCTTAGGGTCTCCATGGCTTTGGATGGGGTCGAGGTGGGTCTAAGGGGGGTTCTTAGGGTCTCAATGGCTTTGGGTTGTGTCCATATGGGTCTAAGGGGGGTTCCTGGTGGTCTCAATGGCTTTGGGTTGTGTCCATATGGGTCTAAGGGGGTTCTTAGGGTCTCCAATGGCTTTGGGCTGTGTCCATATGGGTCTAAGGGGGTTGGTCCATACCTGGCTCTCCACCAGCATGGCCATGTCCACAAACATGTCGTGCAGCTCCCGGATACTGGTTTCCAGTTTGATGATCTCGTTGTGTCTTGTCTCAATCTCATTCAGGGCCTGTTTGGTCATCTGCGAGTCCATCTTGATCTGCATGGGGACACCCAGGGCACCCCATGGGGCTGGGCCATGGGGCTGGGCCTCCTGGAGCCTTCTACGTGCCCCAAGGACCCATGGATGGCTTCAAGCTGCCCCATAGCGTCCCCAGCCTACGTCATCGGTGAAGATGGCCAACTTCCCGCTCTCCAGCATGTCCTCCAGCTCCTCATTGGTGGTGGTACGGCCGGCTATGGGCACAAGGGGGGTGATGTGGGGTGATGGGGACCTCTGTGGGCCCCACATCCCACCCCATGGTGGATGCTGTCCATGGTGCCTCCATCCCACCCCATGGTGGATGCTCCCCCCATCCCACCCCATGGTGGACGCTGTCCATGCCCCCCCCATCCCACCGCATGGTGGACGCTGTCCATTGAGCCCCCCATCCCACCCCATGGTGGATGCTGTCCATGCTCCCCCCATCCCACCCCATGGTGACGCTGCCCATGCCCCCACCCCACCCCCTGGAGGGGACCCACTGATCTCGAGCTGCCGCTGGATGCGGTCCTTGCAGCGGTCGCGGTACTTGGACTGGGTGGCGTTGTACTCGGTCATCACCTCCACGAACTTGCGGGACAGGGTCGAGTGCTGCGGGGGGGGGGCAGGGGCGTGGGTGGGTGGAGGCGGCCGCCGGGAGCAGGGGAAGGGCGGCGGGGAGGGGCGGGGGGTACCTGGGTCTTGCGGATGCGGAGGTCGGCGGAGGAGCGGTTGAGGCCTTCCTCCTGCTCAATGCTCTGCTCGATGGCTGTGGGGTGCAAGGGGGGTCTGGGCTGGGGCTGTCTCCAGCTGGGGATACTGGGGGGCTCCGTGCGTGCTGGCTCCCCATCACAGAGACTCCATACGTGGTGGAGCTCCATCACAGAGACTCCATACGTGGTGGAGATCCATCACGCAACCCAATGCGCTCAACCCAATACACTCAACCCAATGGGGCCAACCCAATGCACTCAACCCAATGCACTCAACCCAATGGGGTCAACCCAAGGAGCTCAACCCAATGGGGCCAACCCAAGGAGCTCAACCCAATGGGGCCATCCCAAGAGGTCACCTTTCAACTTGGAGCGCACTTTGTTCGCCGTCTTCTTGATGTCGGCCGTGAGGTCCTCAAGCTCCTGCTTCGTCTCTGGGGGGAGACAAGCACAGGGTCTCTATGGGTCTCTATGGGTCTCTATGGGTCCCTATGGGGATCTATGGGGTCTCTATGTGTCTCTATGGTCTCTATGTGTCTCTATGTGTCTCTATGTGTCTCTATGGTCTTTATGGTCTCTATGGTCTCTATGTGTCTCTATGTGTCTCTATGGTCTCTATGGTCTCTATGGGGTTTCTATGCGTCTCTATGGTCTCTATGGGTCTCTATGGTCTCTATGGGTCTCTATGGGTGTCTGTGGTCTATGGGTCTCTATGGTCTATGGGTCTCTATGGGTGTCTATGGTCTCTATGGGTCTCTATGGTCTCTATGGTCTCTATGGTCTCTATGGGGTCTCTATGCGTCTCTATGGTCTCTATGGGTCTCTATGGTCTCTATGGGTCTCTATGGGTGTCTATGGTCTATGGGTCTCTATGGTCTATGGGTCTCTATGGGTGTCTATGGTCTCTATGGGTCTCTATGGTCTCTATGGTCTCTATGGTCTCTATGGTCTCTATGGTCTCTATGGTCTCTATGGGTCTCCTGATGCACCTGGTGTCCCTCCGTCCCATCACTCCCCATGTCCCCATGGATGTCCCCATCGCCCCCATTCCCCCCTTTACCCCCATGGCCCCAGACCCCCCCCGTTGCCCCAGAGCCCCCCATTGCCCCCCATGTCCCGCTCACTCTCATCGGGGTTGGGGGCGGCCAGGATGGCGCTGTGCTGCTTCTTCACCTGCTCCACGTCCTCCGAGAGCTTCTCGATGCAGCCCCGGATCTCCTCCACCTGGGGGACACGGGGTATGGGGCACGGGTATGGGGTAGGGGTATGGGATATGGGGCAGGTGTATGGGGTATGGGGTATGGGGCAGGGATATGGGGTATGGGGCAGGGATATGGGGTATGGGGCAGGGATATGGGGTATGGGGCAGGGATATGGGGTATGGGGCAGGGATATGGGGTATGGGGCACGGGTATTGGATATGGGGCAGGGATATGGGGTATGGGGCAGGGATATGGGATATGGGGCACGGGTATGGGATATGGGGCAGGGATATGGGGTATGGGGTATGGGGCAGGGATATGGGATATGGGGCACGGGTATGGGATATGGGGCAGGGGTATGGGGATGTCTCTATGGGTGCTGTAGGGGCTCTCTGACTGCTGTAGGGGTTGTCTTTGGGTGACCTGCGGTGCTATGGGATGTCTATGGACTGCTGTGGGACTATCGAGGGTGCTCTACGGAGCTATGGGGCAATTGTGGGTGTCGCAGTGGGGTGCTATGGGGCTCACTATGGATATCTGTGTGGCACTGTGGGTCCCTATGGGGTCTCTTTAGGGGCTCTATGTGTCCCTATGGGTCCCTGTGCGTCTGTATGTGTCACTGAGGGGTCTCTATAGGGTTTGTGTGGGGTCTCTGTGTGTCCCTATGGGTCTCTATGGGTCGCTATGGGGCAGCCCCACACCTGCTCAAAGAACTCGTCCATGAAGTGGTCTCGGTCCACGTGGACGACCTCGTCCTCATCGTCGCTGTCCTTGGCCTGCAGGGGGCGCCCTCTTTCTCAGGGGGGGGCTTGGCCACACCCCCCCACCGTCCTTGATGCCCCATTGGCTGTCTCCCCCCCCCCTGCACCCCGGCTCATTTGCATGCAATGAACGCTATTGGCTGCCTGCCCTAGAGTGCAGCGCTGAGATTGGCTGCGGGCTGCGGGGGGGTGAGTCATCGGCATGGCCTGATCCTCCCTCACCTGATTGGCTGGCTGGCTCCGGCTCATTTGCATAGCCCCACCCCTGCACCACTGCCCCCCCCCCCCCCCATGCCATTGGCTCCCGCCAGGACTCATTTGCATAAAGCCAGCCCCCCCATAGCACCCCACTGCACCCATTGCAGACCCCAGCATCCCATTACAGCCAATGACCCCCAGAGCACTCTATGGCAGCCTATGGCACACGAAGCACCCCATAGCCCCCCCATAGCACCCACTGCAACCCACAACTGCCTTAGCACCCTATAGCACCCTGTAACCCTTATTACACCCCATAGCTCCCACAGAAGCCCATAGCAGCCTGCAGCACCCCATGCACCCTATAGCCTTCATAGCACCCCACAGCCCCCATTACAGCCCCCAGCACCCCACTGCACCCCATAGCACACACAGCATCCTATGGCACCCATAGCCCACATAGCATCCCTATATCCCCCCCAGCATCCCAAAGCACCCCATGGCACCCCCTAGCACCCAAAGCATCCCATAGCATCCTTATAGCCCTACAGCATCCCATAGCACCCCACAGCACCCCACTGCATCCACTGCAGCCCCACAGTCCTCATTGCCCCCATAGCATCCCATAGCACCCCATATCCCCCCATAGCCCCTATGGGACCACATAGCCCCCCACAGTAGCCCACAGCATCACACAGCACCCACTGCAAACCCCCGGTCCCCATTGCACCCACAGCACCCACAACACCCCCCCAGTATCCCATAGCCCCTATAGCACTCTGTATGTCCCCATAACCCCCATAGCACCCATAGCCCCCTATATCCCCACATAACACCCCATAATCCTTATTTCCCCTCAATAGCCCCATAACCCTCTCTATCCCCCACAGCACCATAGCCCCCTATATCCTCTATATCTCCCCTAGCCCCACAGCTCCATAGCTACCAATACCTCCTATGTCCCCCATAGCCTGCTATACCTCTTACACCCCCTATATCCCCTAGAGCCCCATAGATTCCTATACCTCTTTTACCCCCTATAACCCCCTATATCCCCCAGAGCCCCATAGATTCCTATACCTCTTTTACCCCCTATATCCCCCTATATCCCCCAGAGCCCCATAGACTCCTATATCTCTTATACCCTCTATATCCCCCAGAGCCCCATAGACTCCTATACCTCTTACACCCCCTATATCGCCCAGAGCTCCCTATATCCCCTCTAGCCTCATACCCTCCTATAACCTCTATATCCCCCTTAGCCCCACAGCATCCCATAGCCCCCTCTTCCCTCTATATCCCCCATAGCATCCCATAGTCCCCTATATCCCCTATACCCCCATAGCGCCCTATACCCTCTATTCTCCCCATAGCCACCTATATCCCCCATAGCCCCCTATGTCCCCCATAGCCCCCTACACCCCCCACAGCCCCCTATAGCCCCATAGCCCCCTATAGCCCCTATGTCCCCCATAGCCCCATAGCCACCTATACCCTCCACAGCCCCCTATATCCCCCATAGCCCCATAGCCCCCCATAGCCCCCCATAGCCCCCCCCGTCCCCCTCTCACGCTGCGGAGCTCCTGGGTCCGGTCCTTCATGGCGAGGGGGGGGGTTGGGGGGGGGGTTGGGGGGGAGGGGGGAGGGGCCGGACGCGGCGCGTGCTGCGGGGGGGGGGGGGGAAGGGGGAGGTGGGGGGAGGGGCTGCGGCTGCGGCTGAGGCTTGGGGGGGGAGGGGGGCTGCGGAGAAGGGGGCGGGGCCTTGGGGGGGGATGGACCAATGGGAGCAGGGGAAAGGGGGGCCCCAGAGGCCAATAGAGCCCCATAGCGTGATGGCGGAGCCCGTTACCGGGGTCCCAGATCCCGTCCTGTGATCCCAGATCCCGTTACTGGGGGTCCCAGATCCCATTTTTTGTGTCCCACATCCCATTATTGGGGACCCAGATCCCATTTTTTGGGTTGCAGATCCCATTTTTGGGGTCCCACATCCCATTATTGGGGGTCCCAGATCCCATTTAGGCGGTCCTAGATCCCATTTCTGGGTCTCAGATCCCATTTTTTGGGTCCCACATACCATTTTTTGGGTCCCAAATCCCATTTTTGGGTCTCACATCCCATTTTTGGGTCCCAGATCCCATTTTTGGGTCCTACATTCCGTTACTGGTGTCCCAAATCCCATTTTTTGGGTTCCACATCCCATTTTTGGGTCCCACATCCCATTATTTGTGTCCCACATCCCATTATTTGTGTCCCACATCCCATTATTGCTGTTCCACATCCCATTATAAGGGTCCCAGATTCCATTTTTGGGTCCCAGATCCTGCTTTGTGGGTCCCAGATCCCATTCTGGGGAACCCACACCCCATATCTTTATCTTACATCCCATATTCTGGTCCCTATTGCTTCTGGACCCGCCCCCCCCCTTGGAGGACCTCCCCCCCCTCCGGCTCCTCTCTATGGTTCGGTGTTCTCCAAGGCCAGAGTGTCCTCCCCCACTTCCGCCTCCCAGGCGCGGGCGCAGGGCGGCACTTCCGCATCCGGCCGGCGCCGCCATGAGGGACCGGACCCGGGAGCTCCGCCAGGTTAGACCCCAAAAGACCCCAAATGGACCCAAAATGGGGCTCAGGGACCCCCATAAGGCCCCATAGACCCCCATAAGGACCCATGGACCCTAGTATGGATCCGTAGACCCCCCCTATGTTCCTATGGACCCCCATATGGACCCCCATAGGGATCCATAGACCCCCATATGGACCCATTAACCCCACTATGTTCCTATGAACCCCACTATGGACCCATTGACCCCAGTATGGGTCCATTATCCCCACTGTGGCCCCATGGACCCCCATATAGCCCCCATAGACCCCTGTATATCCCCATGGACCCCCGGATGGGCACCACTATCGCCCCATGGGCCCCCCTATGGACACATTGACCCCACTATGGCCCTATGGACCCCACTATGACCCCATGGACCCCCATATGGCCCCTTATGTGACCCTATAGACCGCAATATGGGCCCGTTGACTTGTATAGATCCCTATAGACCCCTATAGACCCCTATAGATCCCTGTAGATCGTTATAGACCCGTTTACTCCCCTATAGATGCTTATAGCCCCCTATAGGCCCTTATAGACCCTTACAGAGCTCTATAGACCCCTACAGGTGGCAGCAGCTCGGAGGAGGACGAGGAGGCCGACGATGGGGCCAAAGGGGCTTTAATGAGGCTGAACCCGCTCCTGCAGGTGAGTGCCCCCTTGACATGCCATTTACATGCCATTTACACGCCAGTTACATGCCATTTACATTCCATTTGCACACCATTTACACGCCATTTACATTCCATTTACACGTCATTTATACACCACCATTTGCACGCCATTGCCCTGTCCTTGGCGTGTCCTTGGCGTGTTCTTGGCGTGTTGTTGGCGTGTTGCAGGCGGGGCGGGTGCGGGCGGCGCTGCGGGCGCTGGAGCTGAAGCTGGAGGCTCTGGAGATGCTGCAGGAGGCGGTGCTGGGCAGCCCCCTGCCCCCCGAGGGTGTGTATGGGGCTATAGGGGGGGTATAGGGGGCTACAGGGGGGCTATAGGGGTACATAGTTGTCTATAGGGGAGCTGTAGGAGTCTATAGTGGGCTATAGGGGTCTATAGGGGGTCTATGGGGGTATATAGTGGGCTATAGGGGAGCTCTAGGGGGCTATAGGAGGTCTATAGTGGGGATATAGGGGTCTATCCTGAGCTATAGGGTGGATAAAAGGGGGGTTATGGGGGTTTAGGGGTGCTGTGGGGGCCTATAGCAGGCTTATGGGTGGCTATAAGGGGGCTATGGGGGACTAGGTGGTGTTGAGGGGGCCTATAGGGGGATTACAGGGGGCTGTTGTGGGGTTATGGGGGGTATGGGGTGCTCTAGCACAGTCCCGGAGGGCTATAGGAGGGTTATGGGGGGATATAGGGTGGTTATAGTGGGGTATCGTGGCATTATGTGGGGCCATAGGAAGGATATAAGGTGGCTATGGGGGTCTATGGGGCTTGTATGGGCGTTATAGGGGTCTGGGGGCTCCTATTGTGGTCTCTCCCCCCCAGGGCAGCAGCGGGATCTGCAGCTCCACCGGGATGAGATCCAGGAACTGACACAGGAGATCCGCTCCCGGCTGCAAGGTGGGACCCACAGCGCCCCATAGACACCCCATAGACAGCCCATAGACACCACATAGCGACCCATAGTGCCCCATAGACACCCCA
The DNA here is from genome assembly GCF_033783945.1 of Neopsephotus bourkii. Lineage (NCBI taxonomy): Eukaryota > Metazoa > Chordata > Aves > Psittaciformes > Psittacidae > Neopsephotus > Neopsephotus bourkii. Next base: position 43,272 of record NW_026900543.1, on the reverse strand, counting down.
TAGCACCCCATAGATACCCCATAGACACCCCATAGACACCCCATAGCACCCCATAGTGCCCCATAGACACCCCAGAGCACCCCATAGATACCCCATAGAAACCCCATAGCGCCCCATAGTGCCCCATAGGCACCACATAGCGCCCCATAGTGCCCCACAGACACCCCATAGATACCCCAGAGACAACCCATAGCGCCCCATAGTGCCCCATAGACACCCCATAGCACCCCATAGTGCCCCATAGACACCCCAGAGCACCCCATAGATACCCCATAGACACCCCATAGCGCCCCATAGTGCCCCATAGACACCCCATGGATACCCCATAGACACCCCAGAGCACCCCATAGTGCCCCATAGACACCCCAGAGCACCCCATAGCGCCCCATAGACACCCCAGAGCACCCCATAGTGCCCCATAGACACCCCAGAGCACCCCATAGATACCCCATAGACACCCCATAGCGCCCCATAGCACCCCATAGCGCCCCATAGACACCCCATAGCACCCCATAGATACCCCATAGACACCCCATAGCACCCCATAGTGCCCCATAGACACCCCAGAGCACCCCATAGTGCCCCATAGACACCCCATAGCACCCCATAGTGCCCCATAGACACCCCAGAGCACCCCATAGTGCCCCATAGACACCCCAGAGCACCCCATAGTACCCCATAGACACCCCAGAGCACCCCATAGTGCCCCATAGACACCCCAGAGCACCCCATAGCGCCCCATAGACACCCCATAGCACCCCATAGATACCCCATAGACACCCCAGAGCACCCCATAGCGCCCCATAGACACCCCATAGCACCCCATAGTGCCCCATAGACACCCCAGAGCACCCCATAGTGCCCCATAGTCACCCCAGAGCACCCCATAGTGCCCCATAGGCACCCCATAGCACTTCATAGTGCCCCATAGACACCCCAGAGAACCCCATAGCGCCCCATAGACACCCCAGAGCACCTCATAGTGCCCCATAGACACCCCAGAGCACCCCATAGTGCCCCATAGACACCCCATAGCACCCCATAGTGCCCCATAGTCACCCCATAGCACCTCATAGTGCCCCATACACACCCCATAGCACCCCATAGATACCCCATAGAAACCCCATAGCACCCCATAGCGCCCCATAGACACCCCATAGCACCCCATAGATACCCCATAGACACCCCAGAGCACCCCATAGCGCCCCATAGACAACCCAGAGCACCCCATAGTGACCCATAGACACACCAGAGCACCCCATAGTGCCCCATAGACACCCCAAAGCACCCCATAGTGCCCCATAGACACCCCATAGCACCCCATAGTGACCCACAGACCCCCCATAGCACCCCATAGACCCCCCATAGCACCCCAGAGACTCCCCATAGCACCCCAGAGACCCCCCATAGACACCCCAGAGACCCCCCCATATCTTTGGGGTGCCCCCATAGCGCTGGAGCCAGCGAAGGAGGAGGAGGAGGGCGAGCTCAGGAACAGCATCAGGGCCCGGGTGAAGCGCACCCAGGTAAAGGGGGGGTTGGGGTCCCCAGAGGTGGTTTTGGGCTCCCTGAGTCCGTTTTGGGGTCCCCAGAGGTGGTTTTGGGCTCCCTGAGTCCGTTTTGGGGTCCCCATGCCCCGGTTTGGGGTCGTTCCCCCAGCACGCGGCACTGAGCCAGCAGCTCCTGGCGCTCACCGGGCGCTGCCACGCGGCTCAGGCCCGCTTCCGGCAGCGGCGCCTTGAGAGGCTTCAGCGCCAGCTGCACGTGGGTGAGAGCGGGAACGGGAACGGCACTGGGAGGGCACTGGGATGCATTGGGATGGACTGATATGGACTAGGAGGGCACTGGGATGGAGTAGGATGGACTGGGAGGGCACTGGGATGGAGTGGGATGGACTGGGAGGGCACTGGGATGCAGTGGGATGGACTGGGATGGTACTGGTATGCATTGGGATGGACTGGTATGGACTAGGAGGGCACTGGGATGGAGTGGGATGGACTGGGAGGGCACTGGGATGGAGTGGGATGGACTAGGAGGGCACTGGGATGGAGTGGGATGGACTGGGAGGACACTGGGATGCATTGGGATGGAATGGGAGGGCACTGGGATGCATTGGGATGGAATGGGAGGGCACTGGGATGCATTGAGATGGAATGGGAGGGCACTGGGATGCATTGAGATGGAATGGGAGGGCACTGGGATGCATTGAGATGGAATGGGAGGGCATTGGGATGCATTGGGATGGACTGGGATGGAATGGGATGTCACTGGGATGCATTGGGATGAACTGGGATGGAATGGGAGGGCACTGGGATGGACTGCTGTCCATTGGGGGTGGCACTGGGATGCACTGGGATGAACTGGGATGCAGCCGGCAGCGCCCCGGTCACAGAGGAGGAGCTGGAGCAGATCCTGGAGTCGGGGCATAGCGAGATCTTCATCAGCAACGTGAGGCAGCACCCATGGGTGCCATGGTGGCGGTCAGTGGGTGCCGATGGTGATGAATGGGTGCCAGTGGTGGTCAGTGGGTGCCGATGGTGATCAATGGGTGCCGATGGTGACGAATGGGTGCCGATGGTGATGAATGGGTGCCAATGGTGATGAATGGGTGCCAATGGCGGTCAGTGGGTGCCAGTGGCGGTCAATGGGTGCCGACGGTGATCAATGGGTACCGATGGTGATGAATGGGTGCCAATGGTGACGAATGGGTGCCAATGGCGGTCAATGGGTGCCGACAGTGATCAATGGGTGCCAATGGTGATCAGTGGGTGCCAGTGGTGACGAATGGGTGCCGATGGTGATCAGTGGGTGCCAATGGTGACGAATGGGTGCCAATGGCGGTCAATGGGTGCCAATGGCGGTCAATGGGTGCCAATGGCGGTCAATGGGTGCCGACGGTGATCAGTGGGTGCCGATGGCGGTCAATGGGTGCCAATGGCGGTCAATGGGTGCCAGTGGCGGTCAATGGGTGCCGATGCTGATCCCTCTCCCCCATGGGTGCAGGTGCCGTGCGCGTCGCAGGCGCTGCAGGAAGCGGGGCTGCGGCACCGGGAGCTGCAGCGCCTGGAACGGGGCCTCCGGGACCTGGGGGAGCTCTTCACCGTGCTGGGCACCAGCCTGGAGCAGCAGGTGGGTTTATATGTACTGGTTTATACTGGTTTGTACTGGTTTACAGCTGCAGTACACTGCTCTGTATCAGTCCATGCTGCTTATTACTGCTGTATGCCGGGCCGCATTGGACCATAGTGCCTTACTGGTGGTCCGTGTCGGTTCATTACTGTGTTATACTGGTCTGTACCGGCTTGTTACTGGTCGATGTTGCCCCATACTGGATTACGACTGCATTATCCTGATTTATGACTGGTTATACTGGTCCATCCCTGACCGTGCTGCTCTGCACCGGTCCCTACCGGTCCCTACCGGTCCGTGTGGCGCAGGGGGAGCTGCTGGACCGCATCGAGCACCACATCCAGGACTCGGGCTCCCGCCTGGACAAGGGCACCCGGCACCTGGAGGCAGCAGCACGGAGCCAGCAGGGGGCACGAAAGGTTAGGCCCCGCCCCTCCCCCCCTCCCCCCCCTCCAATCCCACGTGACCCCCCCATCCTCCAATAGAAGAAGCTGTTGGTGGCCGGGTGCGTCGTCATCACCGGTGTCATCGTCGCCGTCATCATCGCAGTCACCGTGGCAACCGGGTAGGCCACACCCCACTTTGGGACCAAAGCTCTGCCCCCTGCGCTCCCATTGGCCTCTGGATGTGGCTGAAGCTCCACCCCTGCGCTCCCATTGGCTGGTGCCACCCGGTTGACCAAATAAAAGTGGTTTTCACTCAAAGGAGTGGGGGGAAGTTGGGGGCGGGATCCAGCGTGGGAGGAGGTCTATAGGGTCTGGTTTGGGTGTAAGGTATTATAACCCCATTAAACTCCATAATAACCCCATTATAGCCCATTATAACCCCATTCTAACTCATTATACCACATTATAAGCCCATTTTAACCCATTCTACCCCATTATACCTCATTATAACCCTGTTATAGCCCATTATAACCCAAAACCAAACCCCAAAAACCAAAAACCCCACAACCCCACACCCCAAACCCAAACCCAAACCAAAACACAACCCCAAACCCAACACCAAACCCAAACCCCAAAAACCACAAACCCAAAACAAACCCAAAACCAACCAACAACCAAAACAACCCACCCACCACAACCCACACAAAAACCCAAACCAACAAATAAATCTAACCCTAAACCCTAACCCCTAACCCTCACCATAATAATCCTAACCCTAAAAATAACCCTAACACCTAACCCTAACCATAATCCCCAATGCTAACCCTAACCCCTAAAACTAACACCTAACCCTAACCATAATCCCCAAACCTAACCCTAACAGCTAACCCTAACCCTACCCCTAAAGATAACCCCTAGTCATAGCACTTAACCCTAACCCTTAACCCTAACCCTAACCTTCACCTTAACCCCTAACCCTTAACCCTAACTGTAACCTTCACCTTAATCCCTAACCCTCACCCTTAACCCTAACTGTAACCTTCACCTTAACCCCTAACCCTAACCCTTAACCCTAACTGTAACCTCACCTTCACCTTAACCCCTAACCCTCACCCTCACCCTACTCCTCCTGGCTCTTGGGCTCTGGGAGCAGGTGCCAGGCGTTCGTGCTCCACTCACTGTGCTGCTGGGCAGCCTGGAGCCACCACCAGAGATGTTCCATGGATATAGGGGTACACCAGTATGGACATAGGGATACACCAGTATGGATATAGGGGTACACCAGTATGGATATAGGGTACACCGGTATGGATATAGGGTACACCGGTATGGATATAGGGTACACCGGTATGGACATAGGGATACACCGGTATGGACATAGGGATACATCGGTACGGATATAGGGGTACATCGGTACGGATATAGGGATACACCAGTATGGGTATAGGGGTACACCAGTATGGATACAGGGATACATCAGTATTGATATAGGGATACCAGTATGGATATAGGGATACACCAGTATGGATATAGGTTTACACCAGTATGGATATAGGGATACGCCACTATGGGTATAGAGATACGCCAGTACGGGTATAGGGTTACGCCAGTACGGGTATAGCGATACGCCAGTATGGGTATAGGGTACACCAGTATGGGTATAGGGATACGCCAGTATGGGTATAGGGATACGCCAGTATGGGTATAGGGTTACGCCAGTATGGGTATAGGGTTACGCCAGTATGGGTATAGGGTTACGCCAGTACGGGTATAGGGTACGCCAGTATGGGTATAGGGATACGCCAGTATGGGTATAGGGATACACCAGTACGGGTATAGGGTTACGCCAGTACGGGTATAGGGTACACCAGTACGGGTATAGGGTTACGCCAGTACGGGTATAGGGTTACGCCAGTACGGGTATAGGGATACGCCAGTATGGGTATAGGGTACACCAGTACGGGTATAGGGTTACGCCAGTACGGGTATAGGGTTACGCCAGTACGGGTATAGGGGTACGCCAGTACGGATATAGGGATACACCAGTATGGATATAGGGATACACCAGTACAGACATAGGGGTACACCAGTATGGATATAGGGATACACCAATATGGATATAGGGGTACACCAGTACAGACATAGGGGTACACCAGTATGGGTATAGGGGTACACCAGTATGGATATAGGGATACACCAGTACGGATATAGGGATACACCAGTATGGATATAGGGATACACCAGTATGGATACAGGGATACACCAGTACAGAGCAGGGACCCCAGTACAGTCACAGGCACCCTGATACAGGCACAAGCACCCCAGGCCCCAAAACCACCCCTGGGTCCCCAAATCCAGCTCCAGGCCCCCCAACCCCCCCCCCAGAGCTCCAAAAGCAGCTTCAGAGACACCAGGAACCTGTCTGGGACCCCCAGACCCCCCTGGAACCCCACAAGAGCCCCCCCTTTGTGCCCCCCCCTCTGAACCCCCTTTGAACCCCCCCATTGCAGGCTATGAGCTGCCCTGGGAGGACCCGGCCCTGCCGTGCCCCTGGAGGTGGCCATCGGGGCCAGCGAGTACGGGAACAAGTTCGGGGAGCCCGTGCTGGCCGCTGAGTGGGGACCCCCCCATAGAGACCCCCCCCCGGTGCTGGCCGCTGAGTGGGGACCCCCCCATAGAGACCCCCCCCGGTGCTGGCCGGTGAGTGGGGACCCCCTCCCATAGAGACCCCCCCCAGTGCTGGCCGGTGAGTGGGGACCCCCCCCGGTGCTGGCAGCTGAGTGGGGACCCCCTCCCCATAGAGACCCCCCCCCGGTGCTGGCCGGTGAGTGGGGACCCCCCCAGAGACCCCCCCGGTGCTGGCTGCTGAGTGGGGACCCCCCCAGAGACCCCCCCGGTGCTGGCCGCTGAGTGGGGACCCCCCAGAGACCCCCCGGTGCTGGCCGGTGAGTGGGGACCCCCCCATAGAGACCCCCCTGGTGCTGGCCGGTGAGTGGGGACCCCCGACCCCCCCCCGGTGCTGGCCGGTGAGTGGGGACCCCCCCCATAGAGACCCCCCCGGTGCTGGCCGGTGAGTGGGGACCCCCCCTATAGAGACCCCCCTGGTGCTGGCCGGTGAGTGGGGACCCCCGCATTGAGACCCCCCCCCGGTGCTGGCCGGTGAGTGGGGACCCCCCATAGAGACCCCCCCCGGTGCTGGCCGGTGAGTGGGGACCCCCCACATAGACACCCCCCCGGTGCTGGCCGGTGAGTGGGGACCCCCCCCATAGAGACCCCCCCTGGTGCTGGCCGGTGAGTGGGGACCCCCCCATAGAGACCCCCCCCGGGCTGGCCGGTGAGTGGGGACCCCCCTCATAGAGACCCCCCCTCCGGTGCTGGCCGGTGAGTGGGGACCCCCCCCCATAGAGACCCCCCCACAGTGCTGGCCAGTGAGTGGGGACCGCCCCCTGGTGCTGGCTCCAGGCAGCCGCAGTGCTCAGAACTCCCACAGCAGATGCCAGGGATGGTGCGGCCATTGCCAAGTTGCTCTTCATCATCTGCCAGAGGGAAACAGACAGAGGGGCCCAGGCTGTGTTGGTCATTACCTCCCCCACGCCAGCCATCGATGCCCGCCTCTTCTCTATCTCTACTTACCCTTCTTCATACTGTGTTCGCCTTGACCAAATCTGCTGCAGAATAGGGTGCGGGGCTCCTGCTGCACCCCAGAACCTAGGGTACAATAGAGAGAATTAACCATGGTACCTGCACAGAGTGAGTGACCCTCACAACCACTGTTGTTACCTCCCTGCCTCACGTCCAACACTCACCTGACTCCAGAGATAGAAGGTAGGACCTGCAGTGACCAACACGAGCAGTGAACCCTTCGACGTGTTATTCTCTGAGTCACCCCTCAGGCAGACAATCCTTTTACCTTCTCACAGCCCTCCTCAGTCGGCAGCTTCACCTCTCCTGAGTTACCTGTGGCACCTAAAACCAAAACTGAAACAGGCAGACATTGAGAGAAAAATAGAAGCTGCAGCTCCCTGAAAGAAGCTGTTTCTTGGGCATTCCAAGCATGGCTCACCTTAGCTGAGTCATCTGAATGTTCTTTTTCAGCTGGAGACTGAGGGTGACTTTGGGTCAGGGAGGCTCATCCAAGTAGTGTGAACCAGAAATTCTGTGTTAGAATCAGTATGAGATTTATGTGGATGTATGAGCCAACCAGTGTCAGATGGAGCCTAAGTGAGTGTGAGGCCAAGTCTGAGCCAGAGAGTGTCTGTGCAATTTAAATGGAGCATGAGTCTGAGCCAGAGCCAGTCTGGGTGAGAGGGGGCCTGCGTGGTCTCTGAGGCTTAAATGGGAGTCTGAGCCACAGAGAAAAAGCCAAAAATTAAAGCTGGGAAGCAGCCAATGAACCAGAGCCACGTTAAGTAAGACTCAGCTGTGGATTGTCAGGGTTCTTTTATCCCAGCTGGGAGTTTGCCCCACCCCTGACCCACAGCACTGAGGGAAGGGTTATGGGTGACACCCTCACTCCATAACACAGTCAAGCTATAGCTGCCCTACCCATGTAAGCTCCTGCTGCAAAATAGCCCCTGCCTTTCCCTCAGCCCCATGCTATACTTCAAACCCCTTCCTGCCATCCTGATCTTGTCCCCCACCCTCCAGTCCCAAGCAGCAGTCCTTCTGCTTACCTTCTATACTGCCATGGATCTCAAACTGATCCTGGGATCTTGCCACAGCTGCCAAGTTCCTCTTTATCACCTGCAAGAAACAGAACAACCAACATGAGCACCCTGTGCTGGCCACCATCATCATCATCACCACCATCATCATCATCACCACCACCACCCCACCCACCAATGCTGGCCTGTTCTGTAACAGCCCTCTTTCTCTTCCAAAGCTCCCAACCTTGGCTAAACCACCTGAATGTCTTTATTTAGTTAGAAAGGGAGAGCGAGTCTGAGCCAAGAACTCTGTGTTAGTGTGAGACTTGTGTGGATGAGTGAGGCAGTCAAAGCCAGGTTGAACCCAAGTGTGAGCTAGAGCACCTGTGCAGCTTAAACATATGAGTCTGAACCACTCTGTGTGGAAATAAGCTCCTGGGAATCCGAGACCCAGAATCTGAGATTAAAAAAACCCTACACAGTCAGAAACTAAACATAATTCTCAGCCTGACTTCATAAAACTGAAGCTATGCAGTCTGTGAGCTTTGAATGGAAACCTAAAGGACAAAAAAGAAACCAAACATTTAAAAACCAGAGATAAGGCAATAAAGCAAAATCCAAGCAAAACCAACCCAGCTGTCCCTTGTCAGGCTGCTTTTACCCCAGGTAGTGATTGCCCCCAGCCCTGGGCCAGGGCATTGAGGGAGGGGCTGTGGGTAGGGCCTGGGATATATAAGGCACAGCTTCCAAGGAGGGCATTTCATTTGGGCTCGGCTTGGATGAAGGTAAGATGTGTGGGGTGTTTGGAGGTTTTTATGCTTTGTCGTTTATTTTTTGCTGTGGTTTTTTGAGTTTTTTGAAATGCTTTTTTCTGGACTAAAATGTTTAAGTTTTGTTAATACTTATGTGGGCGTGTGCCAATCAACTTTTTTTGTGCTGTGGTTTTGAGTGCTTTTGAGCTTAGCAAACTTGTTTGGATGTTCTCAGGCATAGAAAATATGGCCAAGGTTGGTTTTGGTTTTTGTTTTTCTTACATTATTTACTTTTTTTTTGCATATAAAGATTATGATAGTGGCTACTAAACCAACATACCAGTTATATGAAGGTGCTTTTGGGTGTATGTACTTATAAAAAGTAAATTGAATGCCTAGATTTAAAGAAAACCGAAACAGTATATTTATGTTGTTTAGGGACGTACAGGCTGTTAAAAAACTGGTGCTTTTTGGTGGAGAGTAGTAAAAAGAATTTTTTTAGTTTATAAGTTTCTCCTTTTATAAGTCTAAAGTATAGAAAGCACAGGTTCTTTACAGTCTGCATGGAATTAATATTTCAGAGTTCTTTGCTCTATTTATTTGTCTGTGAAGTAGTATATGGCTGATTTTTATTAGTTTTTCTTACTGCAGATAATAAAAACTAAATGGCTGGATGCAGTAATTATTTTTGTGTCTAATAGTGGAGTTCTGAGCATTAAGTTTTGCTTTAGACTTATGGGACTATAAAAACTAAGAAAGAAGAATATTTTCTGACAGAAAAGGCCTGAGGAGAACCATCAGTACAGCAGGAAGAGCTTTGAAATGTACCATGGGGATGAGAAAAATAAAATGGGATGTTTTATAGCACCATCTTCGAGTGTGTATGGTAGTGCAGCATGACTGTTTCAATGAGTATATTTGCTTGTGATTTGCATTGGCACTTCCACATCATTTAAATGAAGGGGTCAGAGAGATGTGGCTTGCGTGTTTTTTTTCGTTCATATTAAATTAACTCATTCTAGAAGAAAGGTCTTGAAATTAGCTGTTGAGAACCTAAGCTGATGAATTAGCTTAACACAATTTTTAACTTCTTTAAATTGTTTCTTTTCTTTCTGAAATCCAAGTCTAGTTGTGGCTGTATAGAACTGATGTGGTTCCGCAGCAATGGCAGGAGGGAATGCTGAAGTAACATAGTTTGTTTTGAGCTAACATGGTGGCTGTATTGCTGCTCCAGCTAGTTAGAAGCTTTTTATTTAGTTTCTTTCCCTGAGTAGTGGAGGAAGTGAGTTCATTTCTAACATGCATATTAATTTCTTGCCCCATTAAAGAACCTGTAAACAGTGGTTTTGTACAGGAAAGGTCTTAAATGAGTTTCTGCTTCACTGGCATTGGTAACTGTGCCAAGGGACCAGTACATAGAAACAACTCTGTGATCGAAAGTGTTCTTGAGCTTAATCTTCCACTATTCAGAATGCTGATTATAAAGAAATAATTGAGGGGATCAATTTGAGGGCTCAACTACTCATGCTTGGCTGATATCTAACCAGCTAACAGTGTCAGTACAAAATGCTACAGTGTACTTTTCACCCTGCTCAGAGGGGGTTGAAGTTGGAACTTAGTCTGTGGAAACTGTTTATCATGAAGGAAAATGAGGCTTTCTCAAAGAGCTTTGAAATATCGATGTATTGGAGATACTTAGTTCTACTAGGTGTTGTTTTAAATAAAGTCTATAGCTCATAAGAATGGTGCTGCAGCTCAGTGGGGTCATGTGAAGTGTTGTGGCTTTGTGGTCCTCTCCATTAAAACTCCCATCGAAATACAGGTTCACATCTACAAAACTGGTTGTGTCTTGCATGTATCTATAGGGCCAAACATCAGCCTGCAGAACATTGGATGTCGCTCGGATCCTTCTGCTTTCAGTGAAACAACACATTTACTTCAAAGACTCTCTTCTCCCACCTGCGCTGTTGTGCACAAAGGGGCTTGGGAAGTTTGGGATTGTGCAGCAAGGGCAGAAAGTATGTCCTTTTAGTCATAAAACCTAATAGATTTTAGAATATGGAGATGGGAACATACCAGAGTGGCTTCTCATGAACTGAACTGTAACATAGCCATAGTTGGTTTCTCATGCTTTTTCTTTTTGCTTGTATGTAAAGAACCCAGAGCCAAAGGACCAGATCTCAAAAGTGATTAAAAATTTTAAGTGGGGAAATGGCCATTGAGTTCCTTCTTTTGTTTTTAATACACAACAACAATACAGACCTCGTGATTCTCAAAAACACAAAGAGCTTTTTTGGGTATAGTTGTCTTGGATTCATCTGTTTCATCCTGTGTTTGTTTTGACCATGTTGCTACTTTTACATCATCATCTTATGTTTTAGCATGACCTCCCTGGGTACATGTAAAACTTGAACATATGTGGCTGAAGAAGAGCTGACTGCACCCAAAGAAGGCCATATAATCATTGTTTGAATTGACAGCATGATCTTGTGACAGGCTGCTGTTATCATGTTGTTTTCTTTTGTTTTTCTTTTTTTTTTTTCTTCCTATTGGTATAGAAACTAATCCTTTTCTTCACAGTCATCCCTTTTTTGGTTTTTTTTGGTGGGTTTATTTTCATCCGGTCAGTAAGATAGATGAACTCACCCTCTATGTCCACAACTGATCTGTTGCAAATGCTGCTGGCTGGGGAGTGATGGAGTCAGCCAGGACTCTAGGTTACAGTACCTTGGTATCTTTGTTGAGGTGTTCATGAGACTATACTTTGAGCTTGGCTGAAGAAATCCTTATGCATGCTGAGAGACTAATACTGACTTATTGAAGACAAAACTGATCAACTACTGTAGGCAGTGCTAAGTGAACTGAGTAAGTCGTTTTGTTTTGTAAAGTGTTACTCAAGGGTGGGTAAATGAAACCTTACAGGTAAATTAGACTCTTTTAAGCTAAATGATTATTAGAAACCATAGGACAAGTTTTTTATATGTGAAAAGAGATGCGCATTGTCAGCAAAAATGTTAGGGGGTGGGGTGCTTGTCAACAGGCTCATCTATTGCAGGAGGCATTTCAAATGTATTGGGAAATATTTTTGCATTTACTGGTTAAGTCTTAGGAATGATCCTGCTTGGAAGTGATCCTGCATGGTGTTCCGGGGTGGCTTGAAAATGTCAGCAGCACACACACTGCAGTGCTCAGTTGTGGGAACCAGAAGGAGGGGTTCCAGTTAAGCTGCAGTTGAAGTAATGGCATCTCTAACAGAAACTCATCAAAAGGATTGGTTTGCACTGGAAAGATGGGTTGAGGATATGTTAAAATGTATTAACTATCTAGTAGTTTGATTAAAGGTAAATTGGCAGTTAAATTAAACACAATTATAATCCATTTTTCTGGTGCACTGGCAAGCATGCAAAGTGGCCGAGGGCATACCTTTTGCTGATTGGTGATACTGATTGTTTTTGTTCTTTCAGGATGCAGTTCAGAATTCTGTGTTTCATACAGCAACAGTTATAGCAAACTCCTTTATGCATTGTGGTACAACCAGGGACCGGCTCCTTAGGTAAATTTAGGCAAGGAAGCTCTAATGTCATTTAGAGGTCTTCGAAGAACATTGTTGCTCTGCTTGATACCGTTAAAAGGGTGTCAGTGAAACACTAGGCTTACACAGGAGTACACAAAGGATCTGAAAATGAATGTGCAGGCAGAGGGAAGAAGCTGGAGTTGTTTGGCTTTCTCTCTCTTGACAAACTGCCTTGATTTGACTGCTAACCGTGTGAGCAGTTTGGAGGGCAGAGATCAGGAATGTTTGTTCTGTTTGCTAGCTGGAGTATTTTGGAGATGATGTATTTTTGTTTTTGGTAGAGACTGACAATGCTGAATGACTCTTGGAAGGCAGATGCCAGGGTTAACCTTACCAGGCATTTGAGGAAAGCTTCAGAAACTCCACTAGGGTTTCTCCCAGAGAATTGATGGGCTGCATTTTGGGCAGTTGTTCTCATCTTTCACTGAGATGACCAGTATCATGGAGGTTGATTATGACCACCCAAAAATCAGGGCTGGTGAACAGAAGAGAGGTGTGAAGTGGAAATGTGGTTATTTTCTTGCCTTCTGGAGCTGCTTTTCTGATCTGAAAGATGTTTTCAGTGCTGTGAAACCTTTCTTTCAGGACAAGGAACAGGCTGTATGAAAAACTTTATGGAACTTTTCTCTTTTCATCTTCCAGAGATGATTTGGAGCGGCTGGCCAGGGCCACTAACTGGGCTAAGTTTACTGCTATTGCCAGCTTGGGTGTTATACACAGGGTAATGTGTTCATTGCTCTCTGTAGAGTATAAATGCTTGACTTGTGAGTGCTGAAAACATTGAAAGAGGGTTTCGGAAAGATGCCTGCACTCCAGTTTACCGAGTCTATTGCAAGATGCGGCTGTAACAAAGCTGGTGTCTGCACTAAAGGAAAAGCTGTGCTTTATCTAGTCTATCTTCTCTGATACCCGGTGTGGTTTATGGCATGTTTTACTGAGCATCAAAAAGGTGGTAGTCTAACACAGCTCAAGGGCTCTTCCTAGATCCTCTCTTCCTTTGTGAGTTGAACAGAGTCAATAGTTCCTAGCTATTAAAACTGCAGGTGTATATTTCTTATGTGGTATTAGGACAATACTGTCCTTACTGTAGTAAGCTTCAATAAGTTTGAATCGTGACCTGAGTAGTCATTTTCTTCAAATTCATGCACAGAGATGGCATATTTAGAGCTGTTTTGAAATAGCAAGAAGTCTTTGTGTTGTGTGTGTCAGCCCTCATTAAGGTGGTCTAGTGAATGAACTAGTGTAGCTTCAGGCCAAATTTGTCATGAATCAGTGACCAAGTGGTTGGTGAATACTTGTGTATTGTGGTTAATGAAACCCTAGTACAGAAGGATTCTTTTCTGCCTGTGCAGCACTGAAAGGCTGATTTTTGTGGAGAAAGTAAAGGCTATAACTTGCTTTCTCCTGATATGTTTAAATATCATCGTGAAATATGTGCATATGCTGCTTTTTCACCTTTCACTTCCCACTATCTTCTCTTCCTGCTGGGTGCTGGAGACAGAGGGTCATGAGAAAGAAGCATTGCAGCTAATGGCAACTGACCTACCCAAGGAGACCTCGCCAGGGTCAGCATACCAGGAAGGTGGGGGCCTGTATGCCTTGGCTCTCATTCATGATAGCCATGGTGGGGACATCACTGGTTATTTGCTGAACCAGCTGAAGAAAGCCAGTATTTATGTATGTACTGGGTTCAGTGATGAACCTTTGTTTTGTTGGGAGTATCCAGCTTGTTTAGGGTTAGAAGTGGCTAAGACGATGGCAGTAGTATGGTACTTACACTTCTTTTGGGCCTTAAATATAAAGCTTGGTTTTAACAACCTATTGCTCAATGTTTAGGTAAGATTTTTAGGAAATTCTTTCAATTTAGGAAACAGTTGACAGTCAATCTAGCTTCATCTTTCTTACTCCTTGAGTATCAACTTAGTTTTGCTAGTAGACCTGCATTATTCAGGGACTGTTAATTCTTACGGCTTAGCTGTCAAAAGAATAAGCCACAAAATGCTTCTGCTGCCCAATAGGTTTAATGCAACTTGTTAAAAAAATTATTTTACTTCACCACTCACTGTTTGTAAACCTCTACAAAAAGTCTCATTTTCAAGTTAGGAACAAATTAGTATTTTCCCAGCATGTTCCCTTCTTCTCTTTGGGGAATTTCACACTGCTTTAAAAATTCTGTGAAAGGATTCCACTCATCTTATTGCAAATGTATTGTTTTTCCTGTATCCATTGTTAGGAAAAAGAGGATGTAGACAGTTCAAGTGGGTTACTGATTTACCTTTCTACTTAAAAAGTATTATTGGGCAGCAGTTTTTACACATGGCAGAGTTTTAGGGTTTTACGTAAATCACTCAGTGGGGAAAGACTTTGAAGATGCTAGAAAGTGTCTTGTGCTTTGTGTGAAGCTTCTGGTACTCAATGTTTATGGGCTTTTGAACCACTATTTCTATAGTTTTCTGCCTCTTTCATAAGAATTACTGCCTGAGATGGTTTAAGTGGTATCTCTAACAGATTATTTCGAATTTTGGGTGGTTTGAGACTGGAAGTTTGCAGCATTATGTTGATGGAAAAATGTGTACTTCAGCTGAAGCCGTATTTTTCCTGGTTTTATGATGACTAAACTTGCATATGCTTCTCTAGATTGTCTGACATGGTGGCAGCCTGGGTTTTGGTCTGGCTGCCATGGGGACAGCAGGTCCAGATGTGTACGATTTGCTGAAAACAAATCTATACCAGGATGATGCAGTGACAGGTCAATATTCTGCTTTCAAAGCAAATAACCATCTGAGGCCTTATCAGGCATCTGGGTTTTTTTGGTGCAGGTTACTTGGTTTTTTTCAGGTTTCCTATTAGCAGCATAGGTTGCCTTAGCTGTGTTTTATTTACTTGCCTTTTCCTGATCAGCATGGTTCTTTAGTTATATGGCGCTAATATTCAGAGGTCCTGTCAGGACTGGTCTGTGGCATTATACCCAATATTGGTGAGACATGCTATGTCTTTAAACAGTCTCCTATTTGATCTGTTGGCCTACTTCTTGTGTGATTTTCTAGATAGAGTATTTACAGCTTTTGGGAACAGAGTTTGCTTGATTGTTTTTTTTTTTCTTTTCTGTGCTGCACAGCTGAGACAGCTGGCTTGGCACTGGAACTGGATATGTTGTGATCTAAAAATGCTCAAGCTATTGAGGACATGGTTGGCTATGCACAGGAAACCCAGCATGAGATGGTTTTGCGAGGCCTTGCAGTTGGGATTGCTCTGGTCATGTATGGGAGAATGGAGGAGGCAGATGCTCTCATTGAGAGTCTGTGCAGAGATAAGGTCAGTTTAGTTGTGAATTAATCCCTGGCCCTTCTGTTACACATATGACCTTCAACAGTACGAGAACAAAAGTGCTTAGTTGTGTATTTTTTAGTCTCATACTTACTCTCTATAGTTCCGTGAGCAGTAACAAGGAGCAGAGCAGGTTGTAATGATTATTAGGTTTTTCACTTGATAACTTTCATAAAGTACATGATCAGTTGTTTTGCTTTAAGACACAGTTCTGGGGGGAGCCCTTGGTTTGTCTAGCTCAGACTCCTGCATTCACGTGCAGCCGTGGAAGGGATTTTCTGCTATGTGGGCCCCATAGGTTACACCCCACTTAATTCGCTCTAATTATGAACTAAAAGCTATGTTTCATTTTCTGGAAATAAAGAACGTACATCACTGTGGTGATCTAAAAGGAGGATTACATTTACATTTCCTGTTTGCTGAAACTGCTAGTTAGAACTAATTGTGTTCTATAGCCCATAAAGAGCAAGTGGGCTATGCGTTCGTCAGATTCCTTGCTTAAAATGACATCTCTTAGGACTGTTGCTTGTTGAAGTCTATCTAGATTTACTTGTGTTAAAGCCCCTAATACAGCATTGAATGCTGGCAAGAGTCAGTTACATGTCAGCTGCTACGTGTACAGAGCTTTTGACTGAAGTGTTTTGTGGTGGGAGCTGAGCAGGTCTCTAACACTGTGGGCTGAGCCCCAGAAATTATTCTTGTCTTAGGTGGAAGAATGTGACTGAAGCTCCTGTGAGAAGAGATGTCGTTGAATTCTCTGTCTGTGGTTGCAGAAAGAGAACTGTTAAGTCAGGATTCAAATAAGAGAATAAGTTGTTGATGCAAAAAAAGCCTTTTTGGTTTTTAAGGTATAGATGAAATGGAAAAGACAATAAATTTGAAGTGCTTTCCTTTTTAAAATTGGAAAGAATTATTTTTATCTTAATTTTTTCCAATTCAGATCAGGAATTGATCTTTGATTACATTGCCAAGTGAGACGTAATTGGTTTATATAGTCAGCTTTTTTAATATTGCTATATGTTAGAGCAATGCTGCAGTGTATCTGAACACTGTAGTTTATGTACAAAATGAGGAGGTAGATGTTTTATAGATGTAACAAATACGGCTGGGGAGAAGGCTTCAATGTGGGAGGCAGCAATGCTTGAAACTCTGAACTGAAAGGGTTTAATACTCTCATAGCACTGGTAAGAGCCACGGGGAAGAAGGACTTAAGTTGAGAGATGCTGCTTCTGCCTTGGTGCAGTATTGTTGGGAAAAGGCGAAGGGCAGGAGAGGGAACAATGCAGCCTCCAGAGAGTCTCAAAAGAAAGATGTAGTCTCAGCTGGTAAGTGTAGGCTACCCAAAGCCAGAGAACTCGGCATGGCTTATGTTCAGCTCTTCATTTTAGGACGAGGCAAGTGTGATAGTAATGCTTCCTGCTTTTGTATTCTTTCTGTTTACAGAGTCTTTGGTTTTTTAACACTATGTATTTGCTTTGAGTCAAACTTAGGTCAGATACTTACATTTTGTTCCAGGAATACTTGGACAATTTGTTTTAACCCCTGCAACCTAACTTTATCCAGTAGTCAGATGGCAAATCATCTGGGTAATTGACTAGTAGGCTGTCACTCTAATATGATCTGTACCAGTCACTTTTTCAGTTCATTAACTGTGAAGAAGAGGAATTTAATGAAACATACCTGCTTGTTGATTTTTGCATGGGGAAAGGTGAAAGGGTTTTTTTACCCCCAACCCGTTTTTGTCGTCTTCTGTCCTCCTGGGGGAGGAGGATGAGGGTCCCTTTCAGTGAAAGGTTAATAGTAACAGACATCTTCCTAAACCAGAAGAAGCTTCAGACTTTCACATAAGTATTTTTAGATTTGAAAGTGCTTTTATCTCTGTAGGTTTGAAACTGGAAACAGCTGTGCATCTTCACTGACCAAACTGTTGTGCACCGGAGAATTCTCTTGGCATCTCTGGCAAAACTAATCTAAATTCTAATGAAAATTGTAGCTGTACTATCAGATTGAAACAATGAATGCATTTGTGCAATTGGTGCACGATGACATCTTGCATTAATTCTTCCTTGCCATTTTTTTATCGTTGTTCTGGACGAGTTTGTATTCATGAGATTCTACTTCAGGAAATAGAGCTCAGAGCCTTACGTTGCTTGAGGGCGTTTTAAAATCTCTGCAAGGGTTTTAACTTCGTACTGTAAAGTAGAATGTGTACACTGATAAGCAACATGATTGGGTTTCAATCTGAGATAGGTGCAAGCTGGGCTGGAGAAACCTGCTGAAATCTCCAGAGTATTCCTTCGATTAGTTGCTTTGTCCTTACATTGTAAAAACAATAGGCTTATAAGCACTACCTGTAGTGCCTATAATAAGCCTATAAGCTTATATATAAAGATTTTCGTATCACTAAATCACAGCATGCATGAGAAGAGTGAAAGAAACCAATCTAATATTCCTCCCCACCTCTCATTCCAGAAAAATACTTTCAGATTCCCAGATTATACACTCTAAAGCTTTTTAGCTGAGTAAGTAAACATTTTAAGCAGTGCAATTTATAACTGATTTGGTTGTCTGACCAAAGCCTTGAATTTGCTTATAACTACTGTTCAGCAGCTGTAGTTTCAAGTTAAGTCATAAATTCTGAGGTTCTTTGAGCCATTAAAGTAAGTTGATGATTTATTTTTTGTTTTTCATGGCAAAGACTTCTGTTGGGTTTTATGAAGAGATATTGCTGTGCATCTTGCAGAATATAAGACTTCCTTGTTGTGCAGTGGTTAATGAATTTGAAAATGAGTTGTACATAGGCATTTTTATCTATGCCATGCAAGAAATCTAATGTTCATGGTAGTATTAAGTCAGTGCTGAGAACTGTCCAGAACTCTGGGACTCCTACCTCCATCTTCCAATGCTAAGAGCCAGAGGAGCTCTGGTGAATGTCCTGTCTCTTTTAGCTCCAGAGTACCAGGTTGTTCAGTATGCTTTCACCAGGTTTACTGTGCTTGCATTACTTTACCTTTCAAGGCTGAAGTTACGTATGACAGCCTAGAAAAAAATTTAGGGGATTATCCTTTGGCTTTCTCATAGCAGCCTGAAGCGCTGTGGGTTTTTCCGCAGTAAGCAAATGGTGTAGGAAAATTACATTTTCTATGAAGCAGCATAAAAACATCATCATGCTTCTTGTATGCTAGTGAACAGCTTTATAGCATTAGTCTCTCTTCTCAGTGCCTTGTCCTCTGCTTAACACTGGAGTTTTTAAATGTATTCTGATGCATCTGAAATTGTTATGAGTATGGCCGGATGTGATGTGATTAGCAAAGTTTTACATTTGGAGAATGCAAGATAAGTGATTAATACGTTTCTCTGGCTGCCTGAAAATTTTCTTAGAATCATAGAATGGTTAGGGTTGGAAAGGACCTTAAGATCATCTAGTTCCAACCCCCCTGTTATGGGCAGGGACACGTCACACTAAACCATACCACCCAAGGGGCTTGCAGCTTAATCCCCCAGATGATTTTAGACTGGCTCCACAGAATGTTTTCTATCAGCACAGTTGAGATTAGCTGAATTTTTTGCTTCTCTGTTTTGCAGAGTGGTTTAAAGGTTGGGATTTTGTTTGGTTTTGCTTGTTTTTTAGGCGTGTTTTATTTTTGTTTGTTTGTGGGGTTTTTTTCTTTATGATATTCCCTTAATTTGCATTTCAAGATGCTTATTCTGTTAGGCTTCTAACTCCATTGTTTTCCTCTCTTCAACGCTGCTCGGGTGGGTATATTTATAGGTAGTCCTTATGTCCATGTCCGTGCTGTAATTTTTAATTGGATAGGCAGCCAGAATATTAACTAAGTATCTCCTAATGTATTAATGAAACAACAAGAACAAAAAACCTAATTTTTGCCCATTGCTCTTTTAAAATGTATTTCTTTCTGCAGTGCTCGTATGTTGCAGATCAGCTTTTACTCTTGTCTTGCTTCTGTAGTAGTTGAAACAGAGATGAAATATGCAGATAAAAGCTTTTGTGATAATGAGGGAAGTTAAACTAGGTAACTGTATAAGTTATTATTTTCATGTAGTACATTGAGGCCACGTAGCTGGCCACGTGATTGGTTTGTCGTGGGCCAGGTTCTGAAAGAATTGATAGCATCTTACTTCAGAGAAAGGAATGCTTTATAAATTTGTGTTGCTTAAAGATGATGCCCGTGGGTGTAGCCCTGAGCTTCCCATCTTGCTTGTCAGCACCCCAAGAGCGGTGTTGTCCTTAGTTACTGTACAACAAAGTTGTGCTTTCTTACAGCAGCTTGCAGTGACTCTCTTATTTTCAATCATGTCTTGCTAATGAAGGTAACGTCTTTGCTCAAATCTGTTCTTGTAGATCAAGTTGCTGAAACAATATCTCTGCTGTCACAGTCTTTTTATTTCATAGTTCTGCATCTTCTCATCATCTTTCTTCTCCCTCTGTCCTTATGCTTTCCAAAACTGTTACCTGAATTCTTCACTTATTTGCTTTCTCAGTGAACAAGCAACTTCTTTTTACACTTGTCATGTTAAATGGAATGTGCATGTTTTTCTGTCCTTGGAGAAATTTCCTTTCTTTGTAGGAAGACTGGATTTTTGATGCGTCACTAGTCCTTTGGATTGAGGTTGATTATTGCTGACTGTATTCAATAACTGGAACATTTTTCTTTATATGGTTACTAAAACTGAGAAATCTACATGCCAGCTTGACAAAATATATTTTAGCTGAGCGAGACTTTTTCAAGTGCCATTTCCTGTTAGTGTAGTCTAACTACTGATTACTGAGAGTCTTTATTTTTGGGGGGGTTTCATTTTATTCCTATTCCCTCACCCCTTGTGCTTCACGTAGTCTAGGTCTTAATAAGGCTTTTGATCTCAAATATTTTTGGATATAGGTATCTTTTACAAGTATAGTAGTCCATCAATTCTGGCTTTAACTACAGGGTCCCCTTAAACAAATTTTAACAAAAAGAGGAGTAGGAGCAGTTAGAGCTTTTTCCAACTTAAAGTGACTAGTGACTATCGCCAAAAAGGGTAGGAAGAAGGCAACTTAAAGTAACACAGAAGTATTTTTAGTAATTTCTTCTGGGACTCCCATGGCTGTTTTTACATTAGGCTCCGTTTCAGATGTGCGTATGTTCTAAATTAAATATATGGAAAAACATGTTGGAAGGACATATTATCTTTTGTACTTTCTGTTCTGAGGAGGAAAAAAAAGTAAGCCTTTTTCTGGACGTAATTTTGGTTTGTAACTAGAGGGTTCTGAAAACACTAAAAACGAAAAAGAAGACCCAGCTAAAAATGTTAGTGTAAATGGGAGCTATTGGGAAAAAATGGTGAGCTGGCTGCTTATTGTGAGAACCCCGGTACTTTGGGGAAATCCGATTTCCCTTCCCAAAGGCAGGTGTTCTGGAACTGTCAGAAGCTCCTCATTTCACAGATGCTAGACTCTGGTAACTTTTATGGGTTGTGATGAGCAACTCTTTGTATGAATTTGATGCTCTGATGAAAGGCTTGAGCATGTTTGAGAGGGTGCAGATTGGCATCTACAGTCTTATGCCATTATTCCAGTGAAATTATTCTGAGCTAAGCTAAACTGCAAATGTGTGCCGGTCCGGATAGTACTGCCGTCTCTGCTGGCTCTGAAACACTTGCTCTTGTTTTCAAGTGCAATAGCTATTCTATCTGTGATTTTTCTGCCTTGTGTGAACTATGTAAGATAAGGGAAGGCTTTCACTGAAGTTCCAATGATAGTAAAAAAGGAAGTTTGTCCATCTAAATTAAAGGGAAGTTCCAGGCACTGCCTGTCCTGGTTTACTCATTATCACTGATGTGGTATTGTCCTATTTTGGTTAAATGCTGTTACTTTTTCAGTGTGAAAAGAACATCTGACTAATCTAACAATACCAGACATATTTGTATGCGAGAGTAATGGAGATGAAATTCAGGTGGGTACAAGATTCTATGTACTCTTACAGTAAAACAACAAAGGGACAATTTCAGCACATGGAAATTTTGCTCATCCTGCCAAGAAACAGTTTCACCTGTTGTGGAAGGGACACCTTTTGGTCTCGGTAGCAAGTGATTCTGCTTCTGGTACGCATATCCATAGAGAATAAAGAAAGCTCATACTTGGATATACAATCTCAGCAAATGAAGGTGTCTGTAGGAGGTAGTGCAGTGAGTATATGTGCTGTTCTGTTTACACAGAGTAAAGGTGGATTTAAACTAAAACAAGCATGCTTGTATCCCCTTGCTTATTTCACCATAAAGCATCAACCTACAGAATGTTCTGTCATCTTGCCAGAGTAAATGTTAGTGTTTGTACACAGACGATTTTCTTATAAAAATGTACTACTTTGGAGGGCCTGGGTACGGTGAGAACTGAAGTCAGATATTCATATTGGTTTAGCTTTCATTTATTTCCCTTTTCCTGTTGGCTACATTTCTGCATTAGTCATTTATCATGGAATGAAGCTGTGAGTGCCACCATGGGGTTGGGTTAAAATAGGGGAGGCTTTGGAGGAGAGGAATTAATATTAATTTGTAAGGTGTTGCTTGCATGAGTAACAGAAAACAACAGTATTTATATAGTCTTACAGTACATTTGTGTTACCTAGAACAATACATACAGTAACACTATGATATAGGCATAGCTGCCATTCCACTATACGTATCTGACTTGTTCTTCTGTTTTATCAACTTAATTCTCTGTGAGCAGCCATGTATCCAGCAGAATGGCTGATGATGCTTGGATGGGTGAGCTCCTCAGCCTCACTGGGCTCTGATATCTAATGGGGTTAATCCCATTTCTCATCCCATGCATGACAAAGAACTTGGAATTTTCTATCGCAGAGCTTCTCAAAGAGATCCTGCTGGAGCATTTTTTAAGGGCCTTGATAGGCCCTGTGGTCCGATAGTTGCAAGTGATATACTTGCTGAAAGGGTCCCTAAATGTTTTGTTGATTACTGTATAGACGAGAGGGTTCACTCCTGAGGATACATATCCTATCCAGACAAATATCTCCGTAAGCTTTTGAGAAATCTCTTGGTTGCAGGAGTTGCACAGAACTGAACTTATGTTTGTTATGAAGAATGGGCAGCACATCAACAAGAAAAGAAAAAGTACAACCCCCAGAACTTTTGATGCCCTTTGCTCACTGGTTATTGTTTTCATGGAGTTTGTCCCTGTTGTGTATGTTCTGCAGATTGGCATGTCATTGGACAAAATCTTGTCTTTTCTGGAGCCGTTTAGCATGGCCACCTTTTCTGGCGAGGGCGCAGATGTTGTGTCACACTGAAATACTGTGGACACTGTTGAGCAAGTGGAATGGTGAGGTGGTTTGTTTATCAAGTAGACCTTCTTGTGTAGCACTTAGATTGTAAGAAAATAAGTGACTATCATGATAACGAGGGGAATGAAGAATGAAGCCACTGATCCGCACAGAATGTAGTCATGAAAACGATGGGGCATCGGGGCTCACGTGATGTTTGTAGAGTTGCCATTTCCATCTTCAATGCCTCTGACAGGGACTGGAATAGCAATTCCTGCAGGACAAGAACAAAGTACTTCAGCATATGGTAATCGCTTGCAATCTTTTTTGGGCCTGAAGCCTCGGGGTGTCTAAAGAAAGGTAGTTCCTGAGCTCTGGAGCTGACTCAGGGTGACGGAGAACTGAGAGCATTATGTGTGCAGTCGGGCAAATAGTAAAGACTTGGCAACCTCAGCTATAAAAGAGTGCCTTTTCGAAGGAGATTGGGCCTAGCCTTTACTGAGTGAGGAAGCAGTATAAAGTTGCCAACTTCTCAAGTGTAAAAAACGTGAATAGTTTTGACTGTAGGTGTTAGTATGGCTTTTCCTCTAGTGAAATGTGTTTCCCTAATGCCAGCTGCTTCCACCTCCCTTCCCCTGGGGTAACCTTTGCACTTTTTGAAGGGCAGTTTGGTAAATACATGTATCTAGTCTTTGCTTCTTATCTTAACCCCATCAAGTTACTGGACACAGCTGATTTTTTTTTTTTTATTTTTTTTTTCACCCTGCCTTGACTCTTTCATATATACAAGTAGTTAAATAGTTGCCAGAATTATGCAGGTTGTGTTTAAGATGGATTTGTTGTTTAAAGTCTCCTGCATATTTAAAAGTTTTTAGATGAGACCAGCTAGCATTGTGATTCACCGCTCTATAAGAAAATATAAAGAAATTTATCAGTCCTGTCTTTTAAATGAATTTTTTTATTATCACTAAATTGCAGTCAGCACTTCGTTTGCCAGCAGTCTGACATTGCAACAAAACCAGCAGTTTCCTTACTGCCCGGTGAAAGTTGTGTGATATTTCCTGATACCGCTTAATGAGATGTTGTAGGCATTTACTGTATTCCTCTGCTACTCTGCTTACTCAAGTTGGTTGAAGGCAGCAAGAGCAAAACCAACTCTTCAGCCGTTTGATACCTTTCTTAATAAGAGGCACACTTTCAGATACAGCAAAGATTTAAAGTGAGGATTGGGCCAAGTTAACCTCAGATTTGGAGAACCCTGGCTCAGCTGCAGAATGCTCCTCTGTCAGATACAAAGGAAATGACAAAAGTACAGCACTGACAACTAACAACAAACCAGGCATTAAAAGGTCAATTTGTAGGTGTCTTGTCATGGTAACAGGGTTTTGTTTGCTTGTTAGGTTGGTTGGGTTTTTTTTTTATGGTAAAGATAGCATCTTTTCTCCTATCATCCCTGTTCTTCCTGAATTTTTTTTGCAGTTAGGCTTTTTGGGTTTAGGCATGTATACCTTGGCCAAAATGGTGGATGTAGCCATTCTACCATGAATCATTTGCCTTAGTAGCACACAATAATTTTTTTCTTGCTCTTGCACACAGAGCATACGACACTCTGCCTATGGCTGCTTGCAGTGTACCTTTGTTTATCTGAATTATATGTTTCACCTCCTTAGCTCATTTAACAGATTTATTTTTTTCTTTATTTTCAATCCTTAAAGGCAGGTGCACATCACAGAGGTGCTAATTTAAAAGTTTATTCATTGGCTTCCTTTACACTCTTCAGGGTGTTTGGTTTTGGTTGAGTTTTTTGTTTTTTTGCTTAGAAGTTAGCCTTTCTATACGCTGTATTGCCAGTGCATCTCAGTTTTCAATGTGAATTTTACCAGCCGTTCATTGATCTTTCAGTCTTTGATATAACTAATAAACCTTTTTCTACTTGCTTCATGTGGAAATTGTGAAGTACAGATTTTAGCAGCATCTATTCAAGTCTTTAAACTGTGTGTGGAACAGAATATACTACCACAGGAGCATAAACTCATGCTTTCCTGGAAGGCATACTATGCATGCAGTTATTGTCTTCTGAGTTTTGGACTTGGAAGACCATTAAGAAAAGGTATGATTGAGTAGGGTAAGCCTGATCAGGAGCGGTGCTTGAGGCCAATTCTTGTGGTGTAGCTATGTATGAGCTAAGAGGTGGACTTAGGCCAGCCCAGATGTTAGGGTCTGCTAATCAGTAGTACTTGGCCAGAGTTTCCATTTTGACCAGCAGTCACCCATTGTTTTGGATGTGAAAAGCTTCTGCGTTCCTTTTCCAGTTCAGAGTCTCACCTATTGAAATGAGCCAAACCACGGTCATTTTGATGGTTGTTGTAGCCCATGAATTGTACTGACTAGCCAGGACTGGCTTTTTAATTGCAATCTAGTGGTCAAGTCAGATGGCACAGAGGTCCATGATGGAAGCTGTGGAAAAGAGGATGTCAAGGAACAACCAGATAGGACACAAGGCAGTTGGTAAAGGCCAGGCGTTGTCTGAAAGGAAGCAGAAAATTCCTTAATATCTAAGCTTTTTGAGAGTTTTCTGTGTGTAACTCTCAACCTGACTTCATAAAATTGAAGCTATGCAGTCTGTGAGCTTTGAAAGTAAACCTAAAGGATAAAAAAAACCCCCAAAAACTTAAAAGCTAGAGACAAACCAACAAAGCAAACTCCAACCAAAACCAACCCAGCTGTCCCTTGTCAGGCTGCTTTTATCTGGGGTAGTGATTGGCCCCACCCCTGAGCCAGGGCATTGAGGGAGGGGCTGTGGGTAGGGCCTGGGATATATAAGGCACAGCTTCCAAGCAGGGCATTTCATTTGGGCTCGGCTTGTATCAAGGTAAGATGTGTGGGGTGTTTTGAGGTTTTTATGCTTTGTCTTTTGTTTTGTTTTTTGAGTTCTTTGAAATGCTTTTTTCTGAACTAGAATTTTTAAGTTTTGCTAGTACTTACGTGGGCGTGTGCCAATTAACTTTTTTTTTGTGCTGTGGATTTATTTAGGGTGCTGTGGTTTTGAGTGCTTTTAAGCTTAGCAGACTTCTTTGGATGTTCTCAGGCATAGAAAATATGGCCAAAGTTGTTTTTGTTCTCCTTACTTTATTTACTTTTTTTTTTTTTTTTTTGCATTTAATGATTATGATGGTGGCTACTAAACCAACATACCAGTTAGATGGAGGAGGTAATGGGTCATAACCAACGTATTACTCAGTCTTTGGAGAAATTTGATTGAATCTTAATTAGTGATCTTGGAGAATTTAGTTCACATAGTTTTAAAATGGTTTTGCTGTGTCCTTTGGCCAGCTGCAGTTGAGCACTTACATGGCAAAGCAGGGCTATTCTGTCCCTGTAATGATTTTGTTAAAACTGAAGGGCTTGCTTGTGCATCTTCCCTTCCCCCTTGCCAAAGTGATGGCTTGGATATTCCGTATGGCGTACTGCTTCTTATCGTAGTTGTCTGTCTTTAATGTTAATCTGTAGTGAACCTAGCATCTGTCAAATGCATTGTGCTTTTGTAGTGTTAAACTTCTCCAAAAGCTCATAGTTTTGGGAGCTGGGTCTCCCCTACCAAAGTTTACGATACCAAACCAAGTGAACTTTAATGAAACTCTGGTTGTTTTTTTTTTTAGCTGCTTTATATTAATTCACAAATAGTTTTTATTGCAGTCCAGTGCTAGCAGTGTTCAGTTTGAGATGCGTATTAGTGTTTTGTGTCTGTAAGAATGTCTTGTAGTCCTAGGGGAAAAAAGTATTAACCTAGAAGTTTTTTGTGTTTCTAATGGTAGAAGTTGATGTACTATATACTCCTTCCTGTTAAAATTCAGCTGTAGTCAATCAGTAGGCACAGTGATAATATTGCCAGAGAAATCAGTTCTTAGTTGAACGATGAATAAAGGACAAAAAAAAAACAAACAAAAAAAAAAAACCCCAAACCGAAAAAACAATGTTTCTAACCAATCTGATCATTTTTATTCTTGCTCTGAATAAACAGATCTGCATGCTGAGACTGTGAAACAAGCTGGACTGTTTAATGCCCAGTCTTATCAATGCGGTAATGTTGCAGTACTTTGAGATTAAAACATGGTGTAACTGATAGGTGAAAATTATAATGATGCTGCCTTGACTTGATTTAAAAACTTGAGAGAATGGAAAATTTTATGAAGTCAGACATAGCACGTGCTTGTCTGCATTCTTCCCTGTGTTGGGAAACCTTGCCTGTAAAAACAAAGAAAATGGATGAATGGAGCCCTGAACCAAACCTCATCCACCCCTGAAGCAGGGGAGGACGGCATAAGCAGTGAGGCAGAAGGGAAAGAGGGGTTCTATATTCCAAGCATTAACCAGTAAATTTTAGATCTAGCTGCATATTTCCCAAAATAGCTATCATAGTTGAAATTCTCCTTCAAGAAATTGTTGTGTCAGACAGGTAGGAGGAAGTTGTAATTAGTATATTATGAACCCCCTACTCATATTTAATAATATGTCTGGATAACAGCTGGATTTCAAACAAGTAGCCAGTATTTCTGTTGGAGAGTACCTACATGCTGCTCCCAGGATTATAAATGCTTTGCTTCTTGCTGAATTGCAGTGATAAATTCTTCTTTCTTTTAATTTTTTTTCCCAGTTAATTTACTCTTTTCAGAAGAAAAGCCTCAAATATTTTTCAACTAAAAGCTCTTTTCCTTCTTTTAAATATAGATGCATGTGAACAGCAATCTGGTGCAAAGCAAACTTGAAGGTTTTTATGAGTTTTAAGACCTTTGATTAGTTACTAAGTGCAACTGAGGAGAGTTGCACTTACTGGAGAGTCTTTATTTTTGTATTGTTTTGAACGGGGTGCAGAAGGTAGTAGATTACCGCATGATTGTAGCATTCTGTACTATTATACTTGTGTCTGCAGTGATTTTTTTTTTTTATCCAGACAAAATCAGAGTAGACTTAAATTGCAGTAGCTAAAAAAGAATTGAAGAATACAGTTATTATTTAAACTAAAAATTGTGAAACTGGTACCTTAAAGTCCAGAAACCCACCTAGTTGTTTAAGGTTGGTACTGTGGTGTATTGTGCTTTTACTTATTTTGATTTACACAGTTTGGTTAAACCTGTGTTAGCTCTGTGCCTAGTGTTGGGCTGAGATTTTTGTGCTTTCCTCGTGATAGTGGTATTTATCACTGTTGGCCTATTCTGTTACTTTGGTAGTTAGAATATTGATTTTTCCCTCTCGGAACTCAAAGCGTCTCTGACCCTTGAACATAATGACGTGTTTTTTTGTTGTCTTGGTTTATAATTCAGATTGAAGGTAAAATGAGTATGTCCTGCCAGGTGGCAATAGAAAGCCATTAGCAGGTCATGCTTAGTTAGAGTAGTTACAAATTCTGATTCTCCTAGTGTAGATCCACACTGTCGGAGCAGACCAGAGCATTTACTGGCCTGAGATTATCCACCTTTTTCCTTCAGAATTGAAATGCTGATTTAAGCAAGCAAGTGCATTGGTTTTTGGAGATATTAAGTAATTTTTTTTAAATGCCATGGTTACCCGACAAATGTGCCAGCCTGAAAGCTTGTCTGGTTTTTCCAACTGTCACGTAGTATAAGAAAGATATTTCTTCTTCCTACCAGCGTTGCCTCATACCCTCACAGGGCCATATGATCTTTAATGTCCCTTCCAACCCAACCATTCTATGATTTTCTTATAGGCTGCTGAAGCATGTTCCCTCTATAGGATTTTGTTGCTGTTAGATAATGATGCTTTTACTGAAATAGGATATTTTTAATCACTGGCTGACTTAAGCCTAGGCCTCAGTTTTCAGATTGGGGGGTGTGGGTATGCATCATGCATGTGTGGTGTTAATCCTCGGGTCGGTATTCTGCTTTGTGGACTGCGCAGGCCAGGTGTTTCCAGGCTATTGTCTTGCTTCACGCCTGTGACAGCCTGCTTTTGCTTCTCTGTTACCATTACATTTTCAACAGTAGTTCACTGTCATGTGTTTTTTTTAAATGTAGCTGAAGTATTTATTTATTTATTTATTTATTTATTTATTTAGAGTTGCTTTGTGACAAGCCAACCTTTATGTTCTTGATTATCTTTAGATTTGAGATTCTGGAAAGTAGCCCTCATCAAGGAAGTTTTCTCTGGTAGTTTGCACAAGCAAGAAGGGAAGATATGCTATGGTTCATCATCAGTAATGGGTGAAAATAAAGACAATGATTGCAAGTGATAGATTTTAAAAATGATAGGATGATCAGCTTCACCTCCTGATTTTTAACTAGATGAACATCAGGAATATTTTATATTTGAACAATTTCTGTTTTAAAGCATGGTACCTGAACTGTGCCGAAGGAACCGATTGCTCACCAAGCTGTGGACAACAGACTTCTTCCTGTGGCAAATAACATGGTCTCTCTTACTTATTTGCTAATTTTGCTATGCAAGCACTAGGAACATTTTTGTTTCTTTTCAGTAGTTCTTAATGTTCGAATTGTGGGTAAATATTGACAGACAGGTTTCAGAGGATGCAATTATGTCCTAAAATGTCTCCCCCCCCCCTCCTTTTTTGGGAGAAGTGATATACAAAGGAATAAAAGCCGTGGAATGTTTGTGTACCCTGACGCACTGCTTAATGAAAATTAGTGTATATTTGTACCAAAGTACATTTTGGTCACTCTGTAGCTTAGAGTTGAAAAGAAGGTGTTCAGTGCGTTTAGTATTGGTGTTTGGTGTTGCAGGTCTTGCCCTCGACCTTTGGAGGCGGAGGAGTACTTGAGGTGAGTCAGGCAGGTAAGGAGAAGGTTTGCGGGGTGGGTCACTTTCGCAGGAGCGATGGCCCTTGGCTTTTGTTGCACTCCTAGAGCACGGAGGGGAGGAGGAGCCCCAGGTGAGACTGCGGAAGGGCTTTGGTGGCAGGCGAGCCCAGTATTGAGGAGCTTTGGAGGAGCCTGAGAGTTGGTAAGGACCAGGCCGGGCTGGGGATGGCTGGGGTGGTGGAGATGACAGGCAACACAGCCTGTTCCCCCTTTTTTGTTTGTTTCTGGCAGATGATGAAGGGAACTTGTCAACGGCTGCACCATCCCTGGCATCTGCCGTGGAGATTCTGAGCAGTGAGGTTGCCTGGAGCCGCATGGCACTATGCCCACTAAGTAGAGGGGGTCCTTTAGGAGGCGAGGGGGTGGGGGACAATGTCAGAATGGCAAGAAGGGGTTTGAGCTGTAGCATTCCAATGTAGTATTTGAGCCAGAATGTCTGAGAACACGCTTGGCAGTGCCTGGGAGGGGAATGGTCAGTTTTAGGGTAGGTAGTGCCTCAGAGTTAAATGCCAGGATGAAAAGGTGCCTTTTGTGGGGCTGAAGTCTGGGCTGCTGTGTCAGGGAGAATAGGTAATGATCTGTGGTGAAACACACAAGGGTGGGAAAGGTGCTGTTTGTTGTCATGGGCCTCTCGCAGAGGGTTTTGCTTTGGCTGCTTCATGCGGTGTCCAGCTTTGGTTCCTAGCCAGAAAGTTCTGCTTTCGAAGTGCCTGGGAAAGTCCTGAGCCTTGGAGACCTTCTTAGATTTGTTTGGGCGCTTCTTGCAACGTGGGCTGGCCCCCTGCGTCGCAATGAGTGTTCAGTTTTTGTGAGTGTGAAAGCCTGAGCCTCATGCTGTGTGAGGGAGGCAGAAGCTCATGCCAGGCAGGTGAAGGTTGCCTGCGCGGGGACGCCCGCTAAGGCTGAGCCTGCCACCTCGCACTGCCATGATGATTCTCGGAGCTGGTTTGCTGATGGTCTTCCCAGGGTCCTTGGGCTTGGTAAGATAAGGAAGCATGAGAAGTATCCTTTCCTATCTCTATAGTTTGCCATGTTAATAAACTATTAGTGAGTTGTTTGCTTGTCTCTGGTTTTGTCTCACCTGGAATTGTTGAACTGTGCAAGGTATGTGGTGCAGTTTTATAATGCCAGTGTAGCTGTGTACTCTTGATGAGCTGTGTGAATGGACAGAAGAGCTCTTAGAATAAGCTTGTAATGAATGAGTCAGGGCCAGAGAGTCTTCTTGGGAGTGGGTGTGATAGTATATTTGGAGTTAGTGTCTGAGGCAGAGGGAGTAGGGGCTGTGTTGCGACTGTCTGAACGTCAGTCTGTGTATGCATGTCAACCTGAGTGTCGGTGTGAGCTTGGGCTGTGACTTAGAGGCAGAATAAGCTTTTGGTTGGCTTTGCGGTTAATAAAGCCAGGTTATTCTGGCAGGTGGCGAGATGGTTAGCCCCCTGTGAGAGGCTGGTGTAGGAGGGTTGAGCTGAGTTAGGGTACCAGGTGGGTAAATTTGTGGTGTCAGAAGGAAGTTTCAGTTTATTGTGCTGGTGGGCTTATGACTTTGTGTGTTTTGAATTTGGAGGTGCGCAGCGAGGAGCAAAGCAAGCTCGGTTCCCCGGAGCTGTCTTGGACTAGGTGAGCTGTGCTTAGCAGACTGAAGCAGCAACTGATGGAGTGTCTTACAGTTTTTGTGAGATGAAAACCAGGTCTTAACGTTGTGTTTTGCAGGCGGTGCACGTGCTCAAAGAAATAAAAGGAAGGTGTGCAAAACCAGCAGACTAGTAGTTCTATATTTGTCTGTGTTTTTTTTCTCAGCTGGAATTTTTCAACTTTGGAAATCGTGTGGGTGTTTTTCCTAATCACAGTGTAGTTCTCTACCCCTGATGATCTGTGTCACCGATCACACTGTCATCGCCTATGTTTGAGCAAATATCGGTGCAGGGATGTAGTGTCAGGCATGGTTTTTAGGATGTTCCAGATATGGTTGTTCACATGATTGTATTCCGCTGAGTCAGGGGTAGGCGTGGCAGGGATGAGAGGAGGCAGAGTTTGGGGCCATGTGAAAGGCGTAAGGTTGTTGCATTTGGCACGTGTGTGAGTATATATAGATGCGTATAAATGTGTATGAACGGTTTTAGGCATAGGACTTGTGTTTGTGCGTGTGACGTGGGTTGTAGATTTAAAATAGTTTTCCTTTTCAGGTCTTTAGATGTTTAGAAACAAAAATCTCAGTCAAGAGATTTTTATTTTTTCCTCCACCAGGTGGCTTTTTTTACTGTTTCCAGCCAGTCTGCGAGATGATGTTCCTCACCACCTGTGGTTGAGCGGCTGTCAGTGGAGGGTTTTCAGGCATGGTCATTTTGAGTCTTCAGGCAATTTAGTTGCTGAGAATTCCTGAAGCCAGGCCAGGTGGGTGTTGTTTTGTATTAGGAAAGAATATGTGAGAGTTGGTGTGGCAGCCCTTAAAATGCTGTCTCATATATGGGTGTAGGTGATGGTTAACTATGTTTCCGTGCAGTGAATGTTGTCTGTTGGGTGCAAATGGTTTGCTTTGCAGACATAGAGTAAATTCAAGCGAGGGGAGGATGTTTAGAGGTCATAGTGTAATGACATTGATAGAAATGTATTTTTGTTTGCAGGTTAGTATGTTGAGAACCTGTAGATTTGAGAGGAGCTCCGTGTTATTCTGGATGGTGATTTGCAGCACGTAGAAGATTTCAGTTAGAGGCCTGAAAGTTGTCCGTGTCGAATGGAAGGCTACATTGCCGTGTGTAAAAGGAGGTCTGATGATCATTATGTGACAAAGCATGCTACCTGTCGAGCGCCTTGTGTAAGTAGTCAAGTGTTGGATTTGTAAGGATGAATTTTAAAATGCAAACAATGTCATTTATGTACGTAAATCCATTTAAATGAAAGGAATGATGATACTAATTTCCTAAGTTCATGTAAGGTAAATGTTACTGGCATTGGCCTTAGAATGCTGGTGTTAGGCTTAGAATGCCGCTGTTAGTCTTGGAGATCTGGTCTTCACCTTAAAATGGGTGTCAGTCTTAGAATGCTGGTGTTAGTCTTAAAATGAACGTCTTTGTCCTAGAATGCTGGTGTTCATCTTAAAATGAATATCTTAGTCTCAGAATGTCGGTGTTCGTCTTAGACTGCTGGTGTTAGTCTTAGAGTACACATCAGTCTTAGAATGCACGACTTAGTGTTACAATGGTGGTCTTAGTCTCAGAATGGTGATGTTAGCTTTTACTTTTCTGATTTTGAGATGTTCAGAAACAAAAAATCGCAGATGGGGGATATTGTTTTTCTCCGTCTCCCGGGTGGGGATATTTTTCCCAGTCCCGGCTGGTCTGCGAGGTGAATTTGTCAACACCTATGTTTGAGCAATGCTTGGGGCAGGGACAGGTCTTAGGCAGGCAGGACATTTAGGATGTTCCCGGGAATGTGGTGCCAGTGGATTGATTCTCAGCGAGGGAGGGGTAGGCGTCAGAAGGGACAAGCAGAGGCGGACTTTGGGCCCCTGAGGCAGGGGAATGTGTTTTGTATGTGTGTGAGCATATATAGACGTGTGCAAGAGTGTGTGGGCAATTCTAGGCTTAGGGTTTTTGTCTGTGCACCGAACGTGGCTTGTCGATTTAAAATGCTTTTAGAACTTGGGTGCTTTTAGAACTTAAATGTCTTAGAAATTAGTGTGTAACTGGAGAATATACTGTCTCAAAGGAGAAGTTAGTGTCAGCTTGGAGAAGTTAGTTAGTGTCGGCTTGGAGAAGTTAGTGTCAGCTTGGAGAAGTTAGTTAGTGTCGGCTCGGACAAGTTAGCGTTGGCTTGGAGAAGTTAGCGTTTTAATGAATAACTTAATCTCTAAATAGAGAACTTAGTGTTTCAATGGAGAATGGAGCGTTTCAAAACAGAACATACAGTTTGAATACAGAACGTAGCGTTTCAATGCAGAACGTAGCCTTTCAATGGTGAAGTTACCGCTTCAATGGCAAACTTAGCTCTTCAATGGCAAACATAGAGTTTCATTGGGGAATATAGCATTTCAATGGATAACTTTACTGTTTTAATGGAGAACTAAGTGTAACAGTAACCCTAACCCCTAACACTCACCTTAACCCCTAACACTAACGCTAACTTCCTAATCCTAACCCTAAACCAAAACATCTCCCTGACCCTAAACCTAACACCTAACCCTAATGGTAAAGCTAACCCACCCTAAGACTACCACTAAACCTTAGCCTACCCCTAATAGTAACTCTAATCATTAACTCAAACACTAACAATAACCCTAACCCCAAACCCTTACACTAGCTCTAACCCCTAACCCCGATCCCTAATCCTAACACTAACACTTACACAAGCCCTAACCCCTAACCCTAATCCAAACCCTAACCTTTCACCCTAACCACCAAACTTTAACCTCAGCGTAACCCTCTACTCCCACAGCTGAACAACCAGGCCAGAAAGCTGCTGCTGGACGTGTTCAGCCCATAGCGAGCTTTGCAGTGGCACCCACTATGCTGTTGCTTCTCACTTTCTCACCTAATAGTCCATTTGAATGCAACGTCTTTGCTGGTAGCTCTTGGCTGCGCAGCAGCAGAGTGACCAGAGCACGAACATTTTGCATCTGCTCCCACAGCCGAAGAGGCAGGAGGGAAAGCAGAGGCTTGATATCTTGAAACACAGCGAGCTTAGCAACGGTGCAACCTGCATTGCTGACTCTAACCCTACCCTTAAACCCCAAGCTTAATCCTAATCTATCCTAACCCCTAAATTTAACTCCTAATGCTAACCCTAACTCCTAATCCTTATCATAAACTTTAACCCTAACCCTCAGGTCTGCCACCCAAACCCTCATGTCTGCCAACCTAAACCTAACCCTAATCCCTAACACTAAACCTAATCCCTAACTTTAACCATGACACTAACCCTAAAGATGACCCTAACTCTACGGGTAACTGATCCTTATCCTAACACCTGACGCTAACACTAACCTTAACAATGAAACTAACCCCTAAAACTAACACTATCCTTAACCCCTAGCACTAACCCTTAGCCATAACCCTTTCCCTAGAATTTAACCCTAACCCCAATCCCTAATTGCTGCCACTCTAACACTCTAACACTGTAACCCACCCTAACCGCTAACACCTAACCTTAATCCTAACACCTAAACCTAAATCTACACCATCCTAAACCTTATCCTAACACTAACCGTAACCCTAATTCTTACCTAACCCCTAACCCTAAACCCTTAACTCTAACCCCTAACTATAACCTCTAACAATAACCCTAATCCTAAACCTAACCCATCCTAACCCTAAACACTAAACCTAATCCCATAACTCTAACCCCAAACCCTAACTTGAAACCTTACCATAACCCATAACCCGAACCCCTTCTAACCCCAACCATCCACAGCCGAAGAAGCAGGCTAGAAAGCTGGTGCTAATCTAAGTCAGGTTAGGCTAACACAGGCTAGGCTAGGTTTATGTAATCTAACCCAGGCAGAGCTAGGTTAATCTAACCCGGCTAAGCTAGGCTAATCTAACACACGCTCAGCTAGGCTGATCTTATGTAACCTAGACAGAGGTAAGCTAGGCTAATGTAATCTATGCTCAGCTAGGCTGATCTTATGTAACCTAGACAGAGGTAAGCTAGGCTAATGTAATCTATGCTCAGCTAGGCTGATCTTATGTAACCTAGACAGAGGTAAGCTAGGCTAATGTAATCTATGCTAGGCTGCCATAGGCTAGGCTAATATAACCCAGGGTAGGCTAACAGGCTACTAACAGGCTAATCTAATCTAACCCAGGCAGAGCTAGGCTCATCTAACCCAGGCTAGGCTAAACTAATCTAATTTAATCTAATCTAACCTAGGGAGCTGTAGCCTAGGTTAGGGTTAGGGGTAATCTGATCTAACCCAGGCTAGGCTAAGATAACCGAGGAGAGGCTAAAGTAGGGTAAACTAATCTAACCCAGGCTCCACTAGTTTAGGTAAATCGAAACTAACATAATCTAACCCATAATCTAACTAGTCTATGCTAGTCTAACCATAGCTTGGAAGGTTAGTCTAACCCTGGCAGAGCTAGGCTCATCTAACCTAGGCTAGGGTAATCAAACCCCGTCTCAGAAAGGATAATCAAACCCCAGCTGACCCGGGGCTAAGCTGACCCGGGGCTAAGCTGACCCGGGGCTAAGCTGACCCGGGGCTAAGCTGACCCGGGGCTAAGCTGACCCGGGGCTAAGCTGACCCGGGATAATCTGACCCGGGATAATCTGACCCGGGATAATCTGACCCGGGATAATCTGACCCGGGATAATCTGACCCGGGATAATCTGACCCGGGATAATCTGACCCGGGATAATCTGACCCGGGATAATCTGACCCGGGATAATCTGACCCGGGATAATCTGACCCGGGATAATCCGACCCGGGGTTAATTTGACCCTGGGTTAATCTAACCCGACTTTAGCCTCAATTAAAACTATATTGTAACACTAACCTAAACCTAAATCTACCGTACCCTAAACCTTACCCAAACAGTAACCCTAACTTTACTCTATTCTGTAACTCTAAACCCTAACACTAATCCTAAACCCTTAACACTAATCCTAATCCTAAATCTAACCCATCCTGACCCTAAACACTAATCCTAACTCAAACTCTAAACCTTACCCTAACCCATAACCCCAAGCCATCCTAATCCTGACCAATGTAATCTAACCCACACAGACCTAGGTTAGGTTAGGCTAATCTAAACCAGGCAAAGCTAGGCACGGCTAGCTAATGAAATTTAACCCAGGCACAGCTAGGCTAGGCTAGACTTGGCTTATCTATGCCAGGCTAGGCTAATCCAACCCATGCTAGGTTAATCTAACTCAAGTTAGGGCTCTGCTAGGCTACTATAACCCAGGCTTGGTTATGCTAATTTAATCTAATCCACACAGAGCTAAACTAAAATAGGCTAATCTATCTCAGGGTAAACTAATCCCAGGGTAAGCTAACCTAATCTAACCTAACACAGGTGGCACTAGGCATATCTAACACAGGCTAGATATCTAATCTAACTAAGGCAGAGCTATGCTAGACGAATCTAATCTAACTCAGGCAGAGCTAGGCGTGGCTAGTCTAATTAATTTAACCCAGGCAGAGCTAGGCTAGACTAATCCAACCCAGGTTAGACTATCAGAGGCTGGGGTAGGCTAATTTAATCTAACCTAGGCAGACCCAGGCTAAAGTAATCTATTCTAGGGTAAAGCAGACCATGCTAGGCTAATCTAACCCAGGTTAGGTTAAAAGAGGCTAGGCTAGGCTAATGTAATCTAACCAAGGCAGAGCTAGGCTAGGCTAATTTAACCCAGGGTATGCTAACACAGGCTAGGATAGGCTAATCTAATC
The DNA here is from genome assembly GCF_033783945.1 of Neopsephotus bourkii. Lineage (NCBI taxonomy): Eukaryota > Metazoa > Chordata > Aves > Psittaciformes > Psittacidae > Neopsephotus > Neopsephotus bourkii. The sequence goes on along the minus strand of NW_026900543.1, from coordinate 5,958 downwards.
TAACGCTAGCAGAGCTAGTCAATCTAAGTTAGAGCTAAACTACGCTAATCGAAACAAGGCTAGGCTAACACAGGTTAGGCTAGGCTAATCTGACCGAGTCAGACTGAGGCGAATCTAACCCAGGGTAGTCTAACAGAGGCTAGGCTAGGTTTATGTAATCTAAGGTAGGCATAGCTAGGTCAATGTAACCCAGCTATGCTAGTCTAATCTAAACCTGGCTCGGCTAGGCTAATCTAATCTAACCCAGGCAGAGATAGGCTAGGCTAAAGCAGTCTAGGCTGGACTAATCTAATCCAGGTTAGGCTAAAACAGACAAGACTAGCCTAATCCAATCTCAGACAGGCAGAGCTAGGCTAATCTAACTCTGGGTAGGCTAACACAGTCTAGGATAGGCTAATCTAATCTAACCCAGGCAGAGCTACACTAGGCAAATCTAACCCAGGCTAGGCTAATCTAATCTAACCCAGGCAGACCTACCCTAATCTAACCCAGGGTAGGCTAACACAGGTTAGGCTAGGCTAAGCCAAACCAGGCTACTTTACGTTAATCTAATCTAACCCAGACAGAGCTCAGCTAGGCTAATCTAAATCTGGTTAGGCTAATCTAATCTAAGTGAGGCAGAGCTAGGCTTATCTAATATAATCCAGTCAGAGCAAGGCTAAACTAGGCTAATCTATCCCAGGCTAGGCTAATCTATTCTAATCCAGGCAGAGCTAGGATAGACTAATCTAACCCAGGTTAGAGTATCAGAGGCTCGGGTAGGCTAATCTAATCTAACCTAGGCAGACCTAGGCTAACGTAATCTATGCTCGGCTAAAGCAGACCACGCTAGGCTAATCTAACCCAGGTTAGGCTACCCCCAACCCAGGCAGATCTCGGCTAGGCTAATCTAACCCAGGCTAGGCGAACCCAGGCTAGGCTAGGCTAATCCAACCCAGGCTAGTTTAGGCTAATCTTGTCTAACTCAGGCAGAGCTAGGCTCGGCATAATCTAACCCAGGTTAGGCTAATACAGACTCGGCTAGGCTTATCTAATCTAACCCAGGCAGAGCTGTCTTAATCTAACCTGGCTAGGCTCCGTCAATGTGACTCAGTCTAGGCTAACACAGGCTAGCCTAGGCTAATCTAACCAGGCTTGGCTAGGCTAATGTCATCTATGGTAGGGGTTAGATTTAACCCCTAATCTAATTTAACCCGTTTTACGCTGTGGTAATCTAATCTAACCCAGGCAGAGCCTGGCTAGCCTAGGCTAATCTAACCCGGGCTAGGCTAGGCTAGTCTAATCTAATCTAACTCAACCCAGGCAGAGCTAGGCTAGACTAATATAGCCCAGGTTAGACTATCATTGGCTGGGGTAGGCTAATCTAATCTAACCTAGGCAGACCTAAAATAATGTAATCTATTCTAGGCTAAAGCAGACCATGCTAGGCTAATCTAATCTAAGCCTGGCAGAGCTAGGCTAGGCTAATTTAACCCAGGGTATGCTAACACAGGCTAGGATAGGCTAATCTAATCTAATCTAACACTGGCAGAGCTAGTCAAATCTAATCTAAGTTAGAGCTAAGGTACACTAATCGAAACAAGGCTAGGCTAACACAGGTTAGGCTAGGCTACTCTAACCGAGTCAGACTGAGGCGAATCTAACCCAGCGTAGTCTAACAGAGGCTAGGCTAGGTTTATGTAATCTAAGATAGGCATAGCTAGGTTACTGTAACCCAGCTATGCTAGCCTAATCTAAACCTGTCTTGGCTAGGCTAATCTAATCTAACCCAGGAAGAGCTAGGCTAGACTAATTTACCCAGGTTAGGGTAACACAGGATGGGCTAGGCTAATCTAATCTAACCCAGGCAAAGATAGGCTAGGCTAAAGCAGTCTAGGCTGGACTAATCTAACCCAGGTTAGGCTAAAACAGACAAGGCTAGCCTAATCCAATCTCAGACAGGCAGAGCTAGGCTAGGCTAATCTAACTCTGGGTAGGCTAACACAGTCTAGGATAGGCTAATCTAATCTAACCCAGGCAGAGCTAGGCTAGACTAATTTAACCCAGGTTAGGCTAACAGAGGATGGGCTAGGCTAATCTAATCTAACCCAGGCAGAGCTAGGCTAGACTAATTTAACCCAGGTTAGGCTAACAGAGGATGGGCTAGGCTAATCTAATCTAACCCAGGCAGAGCTAGGCTAGGCTAATCTAACTCTGGGTAGGCTAACACAGTCTAGGATAGGCTAATCTAATCTAACCCAGGCAGAGCTAGGCTAGACTTTTAACCCAGGTTAGGCTAACAGAGAATGGGCTAGGCTAATCTAATCTAACCCAGGCAGAGCTAGGCTAGGCTAATCTAACTCTGGGTAGGCTAACACAGTCTAGGATAGGCTAATCTAATCTAACCCAGGCAGAGCTAGGCTAGGCTAATTTAACCCAGGCAGAGCTACACTAGGCAAATCTAACCCAGGCTAGGCTAAAACAGGCTCGGGCTAGGCTAATCTAATCTAACCCAAGCAAAACTAGGACATTCTAACCCAGGCATTGCTGGGCTAATCTAACGCAGGCTAGGCTAGGATAGGCTAATCTAATCTAATTTATGCATAGGCAGCCTAGGCTACACTAATCTAACCTAATCCAGGCAGAGCTAGGGTATTTTAGGCTAATCTAACGCAGGTCAGGCTAATTTAACCCGGGCTAGGCTAAACCAGGCCTAACCTTAACTCTGACCCTAATCCCTACCCCTAATGTGTGCCACCCTAAAAGTAACCCCTAAGCCTAAAACTAACCCTAAAACTAAACTCAAATCCTAACCATAATTCTAATCCTAAGGGCAACCCACCTTAACCTTAACCCCAAACCATCCTAACCCTAAGCATTATAATAAATCTAACCCTTACCCTAACTCTTAATCCTAGCCACTAACCCTACTGGCTGTCATACTAACCCTAATGGCTGACCCTAACTGTAATCCATCCTAACCATACCCTTACCCTTACCCTAATACCTAACCCTAAACCTAATCTTAACACATCTGAACCCTTTCCTTGACAATAACCATTACCCTAACTCGTAAACCTAAACCATAACCCTGTCCCCTAACCCTAAACCTTACCCTAACCCTAACCCTCTACTCCCACAGCTGAAGAACCAGGCCAGAAAGCTGGTGCTTGGCATCTTCAGCACACAGCGAGCTTTGCTACAGTGCCACCCCCAGTGCTGTTGTTCCTCGCTTTCCCACCTAAATGTCTGTTTGCATCCAATCTTTTTGGTGGTCGCTCTCAGCTGCCCTGCAGCAGGGTGAGGAGAGCACAAACATTTTGTGTCTCACAGACTAAGGCAGGCTAATCTAATCTAACCCAGGCAGAGCTAGGCTGGACTAATCTAAGGCAGGTTAGGCTAAAACAGACAAGGCTAGCCTAATCCAATCTCAGCCAGGCAGAGCTAGGCTAGGCTAATCTAACCCTGGGTAGGCTAACACAGTCTAGGATAGGCTAATCTAATCTAACCCAGGCAGAGCTAGGCTAATCTTTTAACCCAGGCAGAGCTACACTAGGCAAATCTAACCCAGGCTAGGCTAAAACAGGCTCGGGCTAGGCTAATCGAAATTAACCCGACCCAGGAAGAGCTAGTCTAGACTAATCTAACCCAGGATGGGCTAGGCTAATCTAATCTAACCCAGGCCAGAGGTAGGCTAGGCTAAAGCAGTCTAGGTTGGAGTAATCTAAGCCAGGTTAGGCTAAAACAGACAAGGCTAGCCTAATCCAATCTCAGTCAGGCAGAGCTAGGCTAGGCTAATCTAACCCTGGGTAGGCTAACACAGTCTAGGATAGGCTAATCTAATCTAACCCAGGCAGAGCTAGGCTAATCTCATTTAACCCAGGCAGAGCTACACTAGGCAAATCTAACCCAGGCTAGGCTAAAACAGGCTTGGGCTAGGCTAATCTAATCTAACCCAGGCAGACCTACCCTAATCTAACCCAGGGTAGGCTAACACAGGTTAGGCTAGGCTAAGCCAAGCCACGCTAGTTTAGGTTCATCTAATCTAACCCAGACAGAGGTCGTCTAGGCTAATCTCAGCCCGGTTAGGCTAATCTAATCTACCTGAGGCAGAGGTAGGTTTATCTAATATAATCCTGTTAGAGCTAGGCTAAACTAGGTTAATCTGTCCCAGGCTAAGCTAATCTATTGTAACCCAGGCAGAGCTAGGCTGGCTACTCTTATCTAACACAGGCTAGGCTAATCTAATGTAACCCAGGCTAGACTACGCTAATCTAATCCAACCCAGGCAGAGCTAGGCTAATCCAACCCAGCCTAGTCTAAACTAACCCCAGTGAGTATCGTGTAATCAAGGTTCTGCTAGGCTAATCTAAAGCAGGTTCAGTTAGGCGAATTTGATCTAACCCAGGCAGAGCTAGGGTAGGTTAATCTAACCGAGGCTGAGCTAATCTAATCTAAGGTAGGCAGAGCTAGGCTAATCTAAGCCAGAATTGGCTGTGCTAGGCAAATCCAATGTAACCCAGGCAGAGCTAGGCTAGGCTAATGTAATCTAACCCATGCATAGGCAGCCTAGGCTACACTAATCTAACATGGTCTCTCTTACTTATTTGCTAATTTTGCTATGCAAGGACTAGGAACATTTTTGGTTTTTTTCAGTAGTTCTTAATGTTTGAATTGTGGGTAAATATTGAAAGACAGGTTTCAGAGGATGCAATTATGTCCTAAAATGCTCTCTTTATTTATTTATTTTTTTTTTGGAAGAAGTCATTTAGAAAGGAATAAAAGCCGTGGATTGTTTGTGTACCCTGACGCACTGCTTAATGAAAATTAGTGTATATTTGTACCAAAGTACCTTTCGGTCACTCTGTAGTTTAGAGTTGAAAAGAAGGTGTTCAATGCATTTAGTATTGGTGTTTGGTGTTGCAGGTCTTGCCCTCGACCTTTGGAGGCGGAGGAGTGCTTGAGGTGAGTCAGGCAGGTAAGGAGAAGGTTTGCGGGGTGGGTCAGTTTCGCAGGAGCGATGGCCCTTGGCTTTTGTTGCACTCCTAGAGCACGGAGGGGAGGAGGAGCCCCAGGTGAGACTGCGGAAGGGCTTTGGTGGCAGGCGAGCCCAGTATTGAGGAGCTTTGGAGGATCCTGAGAGTTGGTAAGGACCAGGCTGGGCTGGGGATGGCTGGGGTGGTGGAGATGACAGGCAACACAGCCTGTTCCCCATTTTTTGTTTGTTTCTGGCAGATGTTGTAGGTGAACTTATCAACGGCTGCTCCATCCCAGGTATCTGCCGTGGAGGTTCTGAGCAGTGAGGTTGCCTGGAGCTGCATGGCACTATGCCCGCTAAGTAGAGGGGGTCCTTTAGGAGGCGAGGGGGTGGGGGACGATGTCAGAATGGCAAGAAGGGGTTTGAGCTGTAGCATTCCAATGTAGTATTTGAGCCAGAATGTCTGAGAACACGCTTGGCGGTGCCTGGGAGGGGAATGGTCAATTTTAGTGTAGGTAGTGCCTCAGAGTTAAATGCCAGGATGAAAAGGTGCCTTTTGTGGGGCTGAAGTCTGGGGTGCTGTGTCAGGGAGAATAGGTAATGATCTGTGGTGAAACACACAAGGGTGGGAAAGGTGCTGTTTGTTGTCATGGGCCTCTCGCAGAGGGTTTTGCTTTGGCTGCCTCATGCAGAGTCCGGCTTTGGTTCCTACCCAGCAAGTTCTGCTTTCGAAGTGCCTGGGAAAGTCCTGAGCCTTGGAGACCTTCTTAGATTTGGTTGGGCGCTTCTTGCAACGTGGGCTGGCCCCCTGCGTTGCAATGAGTGTTCAGTTTTTTTGAGTGTGAAAGCCTGAGCCTCGTGCTGTGTGAGGGAGGCAGAAGCTCATGCCAGGCAGGTGAAGGTTGCCTGCGCGGGGACGCCCGCTAAGGCTGAGCCTGCCACCTCACACTGCCATGATGATTCTCGGAGCTGGTTTGCTGATGGTCTTCCCAGGGTCCTTG